>NW_027208996.1:0-37733 GCF_027789765.1 Dendropsophus ebraccatus
TATAAGGGGTATTACCTGGGGGGCATCTATAAGGGGAAACTTGAAGGCCATCTATTAGGGGGGATTACATGCGGGCTAACAGGGGGCCATCTATAAGGGGGGTACATGGGGCCATCTATAAGGAAGATACACATGCAGGGCCCACCTATAAGGGGAATATATGGGGGGCCTCTATAAGGGGGACTACACGTGGAGTGTATACAATAGGGCATGATACTATAGTGGACCACACAGAGGGGGGCATATACTATAAGGGGTCACATAGAGTCAGCCTACCCACTAAATGAGGGTTGTAAGGGGCCAATACAGATGTGCAGTGTGTTATAGAGATGAGGATGGTGCCAGAGTGAGGAGCCTAATATGTCTGTCTGACAGATTCGGTGGATTGTGCTCCGGGAGAGTTATCATAACAGCCATGGGCAGATGGAGAAGAAAATGAAAGGGAAGAACTCCCGATCAGAGAAGACGTCCCCTGTGGGTCACTAAATCTATCTGCACTGTAATGTATATGGTTGTAAAGAGTCTGTGTAGAGCTGGGTCTCCCCTCTATGTGACTGTATGAGATTGTATGTGATAGTGATCTTTGTACAGTGGCTTTTATTCAGTAGCAGCTGCGGTGTTAGTCAGTATGTGGTGGTGTTAGTCAGTAGCAGCGGTGGTGTTAGTATGTGGTGTTATTAATCAGTAGCAGTGGGGGGTAGTCAGTATGTGGTGGTGTTAATCAGTATGCAGTCGTAATATTTGTTACTTGTAATCTGTACTGTGTTTTATTGATCTTAGTATACAGGATTTTGGTCAGGTAACAATATGGTAGTGGTTGTGGTGTGGTTGTTAATATTTGCCTCTTACTGGTATACTGGTATTATTGGCAATATTGGTCTCCGTATACAGAATTTGGTCAGTAACAGTATGGCAGCAATATCTGTGGTGATATATTTCCTATACTACTGGTGGTATTGGTAATATCAGTCTTGAGAGTCAGGAGAGTATGTCCAAAGCAATTCAGCGAGTTGTGGGCCAGAACATCTAATTTTCCCACCCCCAGGGGTTCAGGGGACGTTAGGTGGCAACAGAGAGTCCAAAAACACCTGGACTTGTTGTTTTGTCCCTCCTCCTCCCCCTCCTCAACTTCCTCTGCCTCCTCCTCCGCTAAGCCTTCCTCCAGCGACCCAGGCTGTGACAGTGGCAAGACCTCTTCCCCCTCGCCACACATCACATCAGCATCATATCAGCTCCAGTACATGAAGCATGGGTATGATGGCGCTCAGTACTGTGTCTTGCCCACTGACCAGGAAGGTGGCATCCTCAAAGGGTTGTAGCAAGCAGCAGGTGTCATGCATGAGCTGCCACTGGCCGAGCTCCAGGTTACACAGGGGAGTCGCCGTGTCCACCTGCCTCAAGAGGAAATCAGTCAAGGCCTTCCTCTATTCATAGAGCCGGTCCAGCATGTGGAGGGTGGAGTTCCACGCGTGGCTACATTGCAAATGAGAAGATGGTTGGGAAGACCATTCCTCCGCTGCAGGTCGAGGAGGATGTGGTGAGAGCGACTTGAATGGCTACACAGCTTTCGAGCCATTGACAGCACAGTCTATAAATGGGATGAAGACTTAGAAAAGTAGTGTAACTATTAGGTTTAAAACATGTACCATACACGGGCGTGCCTCATACCTCCTCGACGCAGCACGGATAGAATGTTGCTCCCATTGTCACTCACCACAGTCTTAACTTTAAGATGACGTGGAGTCAGCCACGAGAGGATTTCCGTCTCGAACAGGCGGTGCAGCTCATCCCCTGTGTGTCTCTTTTCACCCAGGCAGGCTAGATGCAGCACAGCATGACACCTCCGTGCTACACCAAAGTGGTACAAGGGAGGAACACTGGCGGTTGAGGAGGTTTGGACCTACTGGAGGAGGTTGGAGGAGGACCGCGACACAGGAACCCTGCTGTGACAACGGGTGGTGTCATCGCCCTTCCCTGGCCAAGTTGCTGGGGGTTCCGCCGGCCATATTACATTTACCCATGAGCAGTAATGGACATATACTGCCCTTGCCCGTAATTACAGCTCTAAATGTCGGTGGTTAAATGTACATGTCCTGCTCACTCAATGGCTCAGCAAGTCAGCAACCTTTCGCGAACATAGCTGTACATGGATATCTGTGATATATGGGATAGCTGTGCTGGAGAAGTATTGTCGACTCGGCACCTATCCACCGCGGGCTCCAACACAAGACATCCAGTTCACGGAAATGTACCGAGTCAACAACTTTAAATGGCAGAGCCTGGAGCAACAGCAACTTGGCCAGGTGGGCTTTCACTTGACTGCTGCGGGATTGCTGGTGCATATGTCTGCCTCCGGTATGGGGACTCCATGATGCCAGGCTGCCTACTGCTAGCAACACAGGGGCCCCCAGTCGAAGAAGAGAGTGAAGCCACACTCCCTTCCACAGATGAGGTCTGACTCTGTGAAAGGCCCCCTGACTACTGCTGCTTCCTGCTGCTGTTGACCGCGGGTCTGCCGGCCTGCTGTGACCCACTATCACCCCGTTCTCCCAGGTGGAAAGATGGGTGCGCGCTTTATATGGGCAGCCATGGCACTGCGTGCCAGGATGGCAACTCTTGCCTCTTTTAATGTGCTGTCCTTGGGGGAATTGCTGCGTGCCCTGTGCCAAGTTAGGGCGTGTCGAGGGTACCCACATATACCCGGATGGCTGTCTCACTGCTCATCCTTGTGGATGTCAAAATGTGAGCCAGCCACTCCAGGACTGTTGGAATTAGACGTGTGGACATGACCCTGGTGTGACAAAGGAAGCTCAGGCCTGCCACTGGACCCTCTTCCCTGCTGCTACTTCCTCTTATGCCCCTTGGGACTAGACTCTATGCCCTGCCCTCTGCCTGAAACGCTTTGTGAGGTTTCCCTGCTGCCCCAGTGCCATGAATTCTATATTCAAATTATGATTCGACACTTGGTAGATGAGAACAGTATTTTCTGTTAATATATAGGACGAATACGGATGTTACATCCCTGCTGCGAAGTTTGTCTGCCATTGAGTACACATGGCCGAGATCCTCAGCGAGTCTCGCTGCGAATACACAGCCAGAAACTGGCTGCGGATACAGCAAGTGTGTTTGTACCCTTTAAAAAAAGATCAAACTCTCATTCTCTCCACCACCAGAGGTAGCGGAGAGCATGGTGGCAATGAGGGATTAGCCGATGTGGTCCTGGTACAAGTGATCAGCGGTATATACACTTGTTCCAAATGCTGCCGGCACTTTTGTCCCGTCACCAAAAATCATTGGAGACGGGAATAAAAGTCAAGTGCCCCCGGATTACCTGTAACCACCTCGCATTACCTGTAACCACCCCAGATTACCTGTAACCACTCCGCATTACCTGTAACCACCCCAGACTACCTGTAACCAACCCCAGACTACTGTAACCACCCCAGATTACCTGTAACCACCCCCACATTACCTGTAACCACCCCGCATTACTTGTAACCACCCCAGATTACCTGTAACCACTTCCGCATTACCTGTAAACCACCCCGCATTACCTGTAACCACCCCGCATTACCTGGTAACCACCCCAGATTACCTGTAACCACCCCAGATTATTCATAAATACTCCAGTTTACCTGTAACCGCTCAGATTACCCGTAACCACCCCAGATTGCCCGTAACCAACCCCAGTTAGCCAGTAAAACACCCCCAGATGCCCATAAACACCCCAGATTGCTACAGACTGCCTCGTACCACCCCAGATTGCCCGTCACACCCCAGATAGCAAGTAAACACTGCCAGGTTGCCCCATCCACCCACCTCAGATTACCTGTAATTCATTTAAAAAAATTTTTTTTAGCAAATGCGCCTATTCTAATAACCGATACTAGCTGCGGTTTCTGCAACCAGCAAAATGAAGCTCCCTTTCCTTCTGAGCCTCGCTGTGTGCCCATAGAGTAGTTTATGCCCCACATATGAGGTACCATTGTATCTCAGGAGAACTGCTTTACAAATTTTGCATTTTCTTTCCTGTTCCTCTCGTGAAATTGAGAATTTCAAACAAAACAAACATTTTATTGAAAAAATTCATTTTTTTTTTCATTTTTACTTTCTAATTTTGAATCCTTTCCTCTAATACCTTGTGGGGTCAAATGCTCACTGCACCCCAAGATGACTTCTTTGAGGGGTTGTCCTTTCCAAAATGGGAGCACTTTAGGGGAGTTTCTCTTCTGCGGGACACTACAGGGGCTCTGCAAACGCACCCGGCGCTTGGAAACTTCTTCAGAAAAATCTGCACTGCAAATGCTAATTGGCGCTCCTTCCCTTCTGAGCCCCGCTGTGTGCCCATACAGTGGTTTATGCTCACATATGTGGTACCGTTGTACTCAAGAGAACCTGCGTTACAGATTTTGGGGTGCGCTTTCCTCTCCCTTTCCTTGTGAAGTTGAGAAATTTCAAACTAACAAACCTATTATTGGAAAAATTCTTGTTTTTCATTTTACAGTCTAATTTTGAATCCTTTCTTCTAATACCTGTGGGGTCAAAATGCTAACTGCACCCCAAGATGACTTCTTTGAGGGGTGCACTTTCCAAAATTGGGTGACTTTTGGGGGGTTTCTCTTCTGCGGACACTACAGGGGCTCTACAAACGCACCTGGCGCTCGGAAACTTGTTCAGCAAAATCTGCACTGAAAATGCTAATTGTGCTCCCTTCCTTCTGAGCCCCGCTATGTGCCCATACAGTGATTTATGCTCACATATAGGGTACCTTTGTACTCAGAAGAACCTGCGTTACAGATTTTGGGGTGTTTTTTCTCTGCCTTTCCTTGTGAAGTTGAGAAATTTCAAACTAATGAACATATTATTGGAAAAATTCTAGTTTTTCATTTTTACTGTTTAATTTTGAATACTTTCCTCAAATACCTGTGGGGTCAAAATGCTTACCGCACACCAAGATGTATTCTTTGAGGGGTGCACTTTCCAAAATGGGGTGACTTATGGGGGGTTCACTCTGCTGACACTACAGGGGCTCTGCAAACGCACCTAGCGCTCAGAAACTTCTACAGCAAAAATCTGCACTGAAAATGCTAATTGGCGCTCCCTTCCTTCTGAGGCCCGCTGTGTGCCCATACAGTGGTTTATGCCCACATATGGGGTACCTTTCTACTCGGAAGAACCTGCGTTAAAGATTTTGGGGTGCCTTTTCTCTCCTGTTCCTTGTGAAATTGAGAAACTTAAAACTAAACATACATATTATTGGAAAAATTCTAGCTTTTCATTTTTAGGCCAGGTTCAGACTATGTAGTGTGCGGCTGTATTTGCGGCTGTAATTGTGCGGCGGTATTTTTGGTGGTTCATGCGTACGCTGGAAAGTATACGATATACGGCTGCACAGTGCACACTATGTATGAATCTACGGCCCGATCGTAAACTGACCCGTAAAAAATGAACAAGACCATTGTTTGCGACTGAATATGCGGCCCTGGAATTGACAGGAGTACGGAGTACTTAAAAAATAGCCGTCAATGATGCCGAATGCCGATGCCTCTAATAGTTAATATATTAAATTACTAAAACACATTTTCTTTGTAATAAAGACACTTTCGTTGTTCAATAATTTATTTCTAACGAATCCATCATTTTGCAATTAAATATACTGTTAAAATAAATATATATATATAAATAAATGTATATTTATATATATATTTATTTTTTGACAGTATATTTAATTGCACAATGATGGATTCGTTAGAATTAAATTATTGAACAACGAAACTGAATTTATTTCAACGAAAATGTGTTTTATTAACTAAATATTAATTAGTACAGGAAGCTCCATAAGCCTTTAATTCATATTCCCGGCAATAGAGCTTTCTGTACTAATCATCACTTTACTTTAATTAAAACATCAAATGTTTCTTCTAATTATGTTATCACAATAGCATTATTAGAAGAAACATTTAGAATTATATGTGCGCTCAGCTGATTGGCTGATCGGCTGAGCGCACATATAATTAGCGGGTCCGCAGCACAGTGACTTCATTGTGCTGCGGACCAGCGAAGAGGTTGTGTTTGTGTGTTTTCTCCCTTTTTGTTTTTCAGATATCGGTATCCTGGGGATTACGTCGGATTCCGTGGACTACGTCGATGACCAGCGGTTGTTTTTTTTTTTATAAATGGTCAATGAGGGGTGTGGGGGTGTTTTTATTTGAATAAAAAAATTTTTTAACTTGTGTCTTGTCTTATTTCTTTACTTTATAGACTTAGTAGTGGAAGCCGTCTAATAGACGGAATCCATTACTAAGTTGGGGCCTAGTGTTAGCCGGTATAAAATGGCTAACACTAACCCCCCCATTATTACCCCAGTAACCCAATGCCACCAGGGGTACTGGGAAGAGCCGGGTGCCAGTGGTCCCGGAGCGTCAAAATTGGCGCTCCTGGACGGGGCGGCAGCAGGCTGGTAAGATTTAGGCTGGGGAGGGCCTAAAACCAATGGCTCTTCCCACCCTGGTGTTACCAGGCTGCTGTCGCTTGGTTTTTAACCCGGCTGGTTATAAAGCTGGTTATAAAGGGGGGACCCTATGCGGGTTTTTTTTAAAATAAATAAATAATTTAAAAAAAAACGCATAGGGTCCCCCCTATTTTTATAACCAGCCGGGTTAAAAACCAAACGACAGCAGCCTGATAACACCAGGGTGGGAAGAGCCATTGGTTTAGGCCCTCTCCAGCCTAAATCTTACCAGCCTGCTGCCGCCCGGTCCAGGAGCGCCAATTTTGACGCTCCGGGACCACTGGCACCCGGCTCTTCCCAGTACCCCTGGTCGGCATTGGGTACTGGGGGTAATAATAGGGGGGTTAGTGTTAGCCATTTTATACCGGCTAACACTAGGCCCCGACTTAGTAATGGATTCCGTCTATTAGACGGCTTCCACTACTAAGTCTATAAAGTAAAGAAATAAAGACAAGACACAAGTTAAAAAAAAAATTTATTCAAATAAAAAACACCCCCACAACCCCCATTGACCATTTTATTAAAAAAAAAAAAACAACAACAACCGCTGGTCATCGACGTAGTCCACGGAATCCGACGTACTCCCCAGGATACCGATATCTGAAAAACAAAAAGGGAGAAACACACAAAAAACACACAAACAGGAGCACAACACCCATCATTGTGAGCGGTGTTGTGCTCCTTACATTATGCAGCATCTTTACAGATCGCTGCTTACAGTCTGGCCCCCAAGGGGTTAAGGGAGGATGTATTGCATCCCCCTTAACCCCTTGGGGGCCAGACTGATGCCAGACTGCACCCATCCCAGCAAGGAAGGGGTTAAGTGACCCCCCTTCCTTGCTGGGAGGGGTGCAGTGCAGGGGAGGGGGTGGGGAGAGCTCTATACTCACCCCGATGTGTCCTCTTCGCTGGTCCGCAGCACAATGAAGTGACTGTGCTGCGGACCCGCTAATTATATGTGCGCTCAGCCGATCAGCCAATCAGCTGAGCGCACATATAATTCTAAATGTTTCTTCTAATAATGCTATTGTGATAACATAATTAGAAGAAACATTTGATGTTTTAATTAAAGTAAAGTGATGATTAGTACAGAAAGCTCTATTGCCGGGAATATGAATTAACGGCTTATGGAGCTTCTGTACTAATTAATATTTAATTAATAAAACACATTTTTGTTGAAATAAATTCAGTTTCGTTGTTCAATAATTTAATTCTAACGAATCCATCATTGTGCAATCAAATATACTGTCAAAAAATAAATATATATATAAATATACATTATTTATATATATATTTAACAGTATATTTAATTGTAAAATGATGGTATCGTTTAAATTTAATTATTGAACAATGAAAGGGACTTTATTACAACGAAAATGTGTTTTATTAATTCAATATATTAACCATGAGAGGCATCGGCATACTGCAGAGGATCGCAAACCCCGGTAATAGCGATTCATGTAAACTGTCTCCCTGCTTTCCCAGATGCATCCAGAGGTGTTTGCATCACTTTCTTAAGATTTTATTTGTTATTTTTAGTTGAACCAGATTTCCAAGTAAATGACCGTATGTTTTGAGCCGCATGTCTATTTTTTCCCACGGCCGCAGTTTCACCCGCACATTTACAGCCGCATAAAAAATAAAGCCGCACACATACATAGTGTGAACATAGCCTTACTGTCTAATTTTGAATACTTTCCTCTAATACCTGTGGGGTCAAAATGCTCACCGCCACACCAAGACGTATTCTTTGAGGGGTTAACTTTCCAAAATGGGGTGACTTATGGGGGGGTTTCACTCTGCTGGCACTACAGGGGCACTGAAAACGCACCTGGCGCCTGAAAATTTGTACAGCAAAATCTGCACTGAAAATGCTAATTGGCGCTCCTTCCGTTCTGAGCCCCGCTGTGTGCCCATACAGAGGTTACGCCCCCATATGGGTACCATTGTACTCAGGAGAACCTGCGTTACAAATTTTGGGGTGCTCTCTCTCTCTCCCTTTGCCTTTGAAAATGAGATACTTTAATCTGAATGAACATATTATTTGAAAATTTCTATTTTCCATTTTTTTCCGGCCTATATGTGAATACTTTCCTCCAGCCCCTGTAGGGTTAAAATTCTCAATATACCCCTAGATTAATTCCTCAGGGTGTGTAGTTTCCAAAATGGGGTCATTTATGGGGGTTTCAAGTATACAAGCCTCCTAAAACACTTAAAAAAGACTGGTCCCTAAAAAAATTAGTTTTGGAAATTTCATGAAAAATTGGTAATTTGCTGATACATTTCTAAGCCCCGTAACACCCAAGAAAAGTACAATATGTTTGCGAAATTATGCCAGAATAAAGAGAACATATTGGTAATGTGACCTAGTAACTAATTTATGTGATACAACTTTCTTTTTTTAGAAGCAGAGAATTTCAATGTTTGTAAAGTGCAAATTTTTCAAATTTTTCATGATATTTTTATGTTTTTCACAAAAAACACAAAAGATAGTGACCAAATTTTGCCACTAATATAAAGTACCATATGTTACAAAAAACAATCGCAGAATCGCTAAGCATATGTTAAAGCATCACTGTATATATCAGCTATAAGTGCATAAAGTGAGACAGGTCAGATTTTGAAAAATGAGTCTGGTCATTAAGGCTCAAATAGGCTTGGTCCCTAAGGGGTTAAGAGTGAAATGGGTCCCTTTAAGAGTGACCGGGTTCCCTTTAAGAGCGACCTGGGTCCCTTTAAGAGCGACCTGGGTCCCTTTAAGAGCGACCTGCGTCCCTTTAAGAGTGACCTGGGTCCCTTTAAGAGCGACATGGGTACCTTTAAGAGCGACCTGGGTCCCTTTAAGAGCCACCTGGGTCCGTTTAACAGCCACCTGGGTCCCTTTAAGTCCCCCATGTCGCTCCTAAAGGGACCCAGGTCAATCTTAAAGGGACCCAAGTCGCTCTTAAAGGTACGGGAGCCATGTCACTCTTAAAGGGACCCAGGTCACTATTAAAGGGACCGAAGACGCTCTTAAAGGGACGGGACCCAAGTCGCTCTTAAAGGGATGGGATTGAAGTAGCTCATAAGGGACGGGACACATGTCGCTCTTAAAGGGTCCCTTTGAGAGCGACTTGGGTCCCTTTAAGAGCGACTTGGGTCCCTTTAAGAGCGACTAGGGTCCCTTTGAGAGCGACTTGGGTCCCTTTAACCCCTTAACGACATCGGGCGTAAACTTACGCCCTCGCACCCTGGTACTTGGCGCATCAGGGCGTAAATTTACGCCCGATGTTTCCCCGATCGCTGCGTGTTTACACACAGGGGTCGGGGAAGATGGCCTGCTATAAATCATAGCAGGCCATCTTAGCTTCACGGCATGGGGGGTGGTTAACACCCCCCGTGCTTACGATCGCCGCTATAGGCTGATCAATTCAGATCAGCCAATAGCGGCGATCGGAACCTTTCCGGGTCATCGGCGACCCGATGACCCGGAAAAAAATGGCGGTCGGTGCTGTCCGAGGACGGCACCGACCGCCATTACTGTAAAAAGTAATGGTGATAGCCGTGCCACCGGCCCGATCGCCGTGAACGGCCGGCCAGCCGTTCACGGCGATCGGGCCGGTGGCACGGCGATCAGAGTCCCACAAAATAGTAAATACCTGCCCTGGACCCCTCAGCTAGGTAGCCGAGGGGTCCAGAGCAGGTATTTGTACATTACTCACCTGTCCCGGGCTCCTGATCGGCGTCTTCCGGGTTCGCGGCGTCCTCGTCTTCGTTCGGGTCTTCGGCTTCTTCCGTGACGTCACATTCGGCTTCTCTCGGCTATTTTCGGCTCCAGCGTCGGCTTTTTCCGTATTTTGCGCTCTGCTGCCCTCTAGCGGCTGATATGTATAATACACTTATCAGCAGCTACAGGGATGTTCAGAATGTAGAATTTTTGTATTTTTTTTTTCAAATTTTTTTTTTCTATTTTCCGCACCCTATCGCCGCTGAGTGTTGATCAGCATCGCACGAAAGTGCGCTGCTAATCAGCAACTCCTCCTTTTTGGCGTAGGGTGTTTTTTTTCTATATTCTACTGCCACAGTCTGCTAATAAGTGCCGCACATAAGTGCTGCATTTATCAGCAACTCCTTTGTTGGCGTAGGTTTTTTTTTTTATACTTACTGTAAAAAAACACGTAAAAAAACACTACATTACACCACACTACATTGAATAAAGTTTGACACTACACCACTACATACCCCATATACCAATCCCCGTATAAAGATGGCCCCCAGGGTGTTTTCGGCGTCAGAGGGATACGTTATTATTGCCTCCGACACCGAAACAGCCAGTGAGGATGAATGGGGGGATCCTTCTTTCCTCCATTCATCTTCATCATCCTCATCATCCAGTGACGTGTCTGGGGGTAGCGTAGCGTACGCTGCCCCCCAGACACGTCTTTTCCGCCAGTACCATCCCAATAAGAGATGACGGTATGGAGTGAAATTCTACAAACTCTGTGAGCGTACCTCAAGGTACTCTTACAGATATAGGGTACGTGCACACTGCGGAATGGCGAAGGATAACCCTTCGTGCATTCCGCAGCTGGCACCCGCCGGCGGACTGATGGAGGCGCATGTCTCTACCCGTGTCATAGACTCCATTCTATGCACGGGCGGATTCCGTCGTCCATCCAAAGAATGAACACGTTGGACGGAGAGCGGAATCCGCCCGTGCATAGAATGGAGTCTATGACACGGACGGAGACGTGCGCCTGCATCAGTCCGCCGGTGGGTGCCAACTGCGGAATGCACGAAGGGTTATCTCTCGCGATTCCGCAGTGTGCATGTACCCTTAGAATGTATGTAGGAAGGGACACCCGAATGCAGCCCCCAGATGCCCCGTCCCCCCCCCCCCCATCCTCGGAGTTAGTGGGAAGATCGTCCGGGAACTGATCTTCCCACTGCTGGATAAAGGTCACCACCACCTGTACGGGGATAACTTTTATACCAGCGCCCCCTCTTCCGGTCCCTCGCTGCCTGAGCTACTGTAGCTTGCGGCACAATCCGAAAATATCAGAAGCAGTAATAGCGCCCTAATATTTAGCAGCCATGGAGCGGACCCAGTGCTTCTGGATATGAAGGACCCCGTATCGCACCAGGACAACATTTTCCAGGTGACGTCCCCCACACTGGAGAACGGGAGACCCCAGAAGAAGTGCAGAGTGTGGCGTAACAGGGGGATCAGGAAGGACACCATTTTCCAGTGTGATGCCTGTCCTGATCCCCCCGGCCTCTGCATACTGGATCGCTTCAAGGCATACCACACGTCACTGGGGTTCTACATTATCTAAATTCTGTCCCTTATTCCTATTTCACGGGTCACGTTGATCCAGGGATTATTCTGATCGCCAATATGGAGTCGGGAAGGAATTTTCCCCTGTGATGAGGCTACTGTCGTCTGCCTCACGAGGGTTTTTTGCCTTCCTCTGGATCAACACAGGTTGAATTTGATGGACACCTGTCATTTCCAACCTTATAAACTAATAATTGGCCTAATACCCCCAAATAAATCAGAATTGTCCCTTTTCCCCAGCTAAGTAGGAATGGCCGCCATTCCCATTAGAGGATGCCATGATGCAATTACAAAGCCTCTGTGCGGCCAGGACAGTAGAAACCCCCCACAAGTGACCCCATTCTGGAAACTACACCCCATAAGGAATCTAACAAGGGGGGCAGCGGGGATATGGCCCCCTGGTGACGGCCACATTTGGGACGTGAAAATGAAAAAAATTGTATTTTTTATTTTCTCGCCACATGTTCTACGTAAGTGCCCGTCACCAGTGGGGTCCATATGCTCACTGCACCCCTTGTTAGATTCCTTATGGGGTGTAGTTTCCAGAATGGGGTCACTTGTCGGGGGTTTCTACTGTCCTGGTAGCACAGGAGCTTTGTAATTGCGACGTGGCCTCCATCCTCCATTCCAGCCTCTAAATGGCGCTCTGTCCCTTTGGTGACTTGCCCAGTGCCCATATGGCACATTATGCCCACATGTGGGGTATTTTCGTACTCAGGGGACACTACCCTACACGTTTTGTATTCATTTTCTTTTTTAACCCCTTGTGGAAATGGAAAAAAATCAAGGCTAGACCAACATTTAGTGTAATTTTTGTAAAATTTTTACAATAAATCATTAATCTTGTCATGTTTTTTCATTTTCACAAGGAGTTAAAAGATAAAAAAAAAACATTTAATGTGTAGAGCAATTTCCCTGAGTACGGAAATACCCCACATGTGGACATAAAGCGCCATGCGGGTGCAGGGTAAGCCTCCGAAGGGAAGGAGCGCCATTTGGTTTTTGAAGGCTGGATTTGGATGGAATGGATTTCGAGGGGGCCATGTTGCATTCAAAAGGCCCCTGTGTTGCCAAGACAGTTGAAACCCCCCACAAGTGACCCCATTATGGAAACTGCACCCCTCAAGGAATGTAACAAGGGGTGTAGTGAGCATATGGACCCCACTGGTGACGGACACAAATGTGGAACAATGTGGCGTGAAAATGAAATATTACATTTTTTACACTATAATGTTGGTTTAGCCTTGAATTTATCATTTTCACAAGGGGTTAAAAGAGGAAGAAAAAACAAAATGTGTAGAGCAATTTCCCCCGAGTCCGTAAATACCCCACATGTGGACATAAAGCGCCGTGCGGGTGCAGGGCAAGCCTCCGAAGGGAAGGAGCGCCATTTGGATTTTGGAGGTTGGATTTGGCTAGAATGGATGATGAACGCCATGTCGCATTTACAGAGCCCTCGTGCTGCCAAAACACTGGAAACCCCCCACAAGTGACCCCATTCTGGAAACTGCACCCCTCAAGGAATCTAACAAGGGATGCTGTGAGGATATGGACCCCTTGATGACGGGCATATTTGTGCCATGAAAGTGAAAAAATGAAATTTTTCCCTTTCACGTCACATTGTTCCACATTTGTGCCCATCACCAGTGGGGTCCATATGCTCACTGAACCCCTTGTTAGATTCCTTGAGGGGTGTAGTTTCCAGAATGGAGTCACTTGTGGGGGGTTTCCAGTGTCTTGGCAGCACGAGGGCTCTGTAAATGCGACATGGCCCTTGAAATCCTTTTCAGTGAAATTCAGCTTCCAAAAGCCAATTGGCGCTCCTTCCCTTTGGAGGCTCGTCCTGCGCCCCCTTGGCACTCTATCGCCACATGTGGGGTATTTCCGTACTCGGGAGAAACTGCGCTACACATTTTTTGTCTTTTTTTGCCTTTCTAACATACAGGCCCCTCAAATACACTTTTAACCTGAACAGGTCCCTAAAAATATCTGATTTTGAAATTTTACTGAAAATTTGGAAATTTGCTGCTAATGTTTTAAGCTTCCTATTGTCTAAAAAAAATGAAAGATAGTTTAATAAATGCCGCCAACATAAAGTAGACATGTTGCTAATGCTATTTAATATATAATTTATGTGGTATAACCACTTTCTGTATACGCAAAAAAGTTTCAAAGTTGGAAAAATGCATTTTTTTCACATTTTTTCACATTATTTGTTTTTTTTTCATAAAGATTTGTTATGAGTATCGACTCCATTTACCAGAAATGTAAAGTACAATATGTCACGAGAAAACAATCTCAGAATCAGCCGGATAGGTAAAAGCATCCCGAAGTTATTAATGAATAAAGTGACACTGGTCATATTCATAAAATTTGTCTCTGTCATTAAGGCCATTTCAGGCTCTGTCCTTAAGGGGTTAAGAGCGACTTGGGTCCCTTTAAGAGCGACTTTGGTCTCTTTAAGAGCGACCTAGGTCCCTTTAAGAGCAAAATGGGTCCCTTTAAAAACAACCTGGGTCCCTTTAAGAGCGAACTGCATCCCTTTAAGAGCGACCAGGGTCCCTTTAAGAGCGACCTGGGTCCCTATAAGAGCAAAATGGATCCCTTTAAGAGCGACCTCGGTCCCTTTAAGAGTGAAATGGGTCGAGTGCCTGGGTCCCTTTAAGAGCGACCTGGGTCCCTTTAAGAGCGACCTAGGTCCTTTAAGAGCAACCTGGGTCCCTTTAAGAGCGACCTGGGTCACTTTAAGAGGGACCTGGGTCCCTTTAACCCCTTAAAGACAGAGCCAATTTCGATTTTTGCGTTTTCGTTTTTTCCTCCTTGTGCTTAAAAGGCCATAGCACTTACATTTTTCCACCTAGAGACCAACATGAGCCCTTATTTTTTGCGCCACTAATTAAACTTTGCAATGACAGGCTGAATTTTTTCATAAGTACACTGCGAAACCAGAAAAAAATTCAAAGTGTGGTGAAATTGAAAAAAAAAAACACATTTTGTTTATTTGGAGGGTATTTGTTTTTATGCCATTCGCCCTGGGGTAAAACTGACTTATTATGCATGTTCCTCAAGTTGTTACGATTAAAACAGTATGTAACATGTATAACTTTTCTTGTATCTGATGGCTTGTAAAAAATTCAAACCATTGTTAACAAATATACGTTCCTTAAAATCGCTCCATTCCCAGGCTTATAGTGCTTTTATCCTTTGGTCTATGGGGCTGTAGGAGGTGTCATTTTTTTGCGCCATGTTGTTTACTTTCTATCTGTACCTTAAAGGGACCCAAGTCGCTCTTAAAGGTACGGGAGCCATGTCACTCTTAAAGGGACCCAGGTCACTATTAAAGGGACCGAAGACGCTCTTAAAAGGACGGGACCCAAGTCGCTCTTAAAGGGACGGGATTCAAGTAGCTCATAAGGGACGGGACACATGTCGCTCTTAAAGGGTCCCTTTAAGAGCGACTTGGGTCCCTTTAAGAGCGACTTGGGTCCCTTTAAGAGCGACTAGGGTCCCTTTGAGAGCGACTTGGGTCCCTTTAAGAGCGACTTGGGTCCCTTTAAGAGCGACTTTGGTCCCTTTAAGAGCGACCTAGGTCCCTTTAAGAGCAAAATGGGTCCCTTTAAAAACAACCTGGGTCCCTTTAAGAGCGAACTGCATCCCTTTAAGAGCGAGCTGGGTCCCTTTAAGAGCGACCTGGGTCCCTTTAAGGGCGACCAGGGTCCCTTTAAGAGCGACTTGGGTCCCTTTAAGAGCAAAATGGATCCCTTTAAGAGCGACCTCGGTCCCTTTAAGAGTGAAATGGGTCGAGTGCCTGGGTCCCTTTAAGAGCGACCTGGGTCCCTTTAAGAGCGACCTGGGTCCTTTAAGAGCAACCTGGGTCCCTTTAAGAGCGACCTGGGTCACTTTAAGAGGGACCTGGGTCCCTTTAACCCCTTAAAGACAGAGCCAATTTCGATTTTTTGCGTTTTCGTTTTTTCCTCCTTGTGCTTAAAAGGCCATAGCACTTACATTTTTCCACCTAGAGACCAACATGAGCCCTTATTTTTTGCGCCACTAATTGAACTTTGCAATGACAGGCTGAATTTTTTCATAAAGTACACTGCGAAACCAGAAAAAAATTCAAAGTGTGGTGAAATTGAAAAAAAAAAAACACATTTTGTTTATTTGGAGGGTATTTGTTTTTATGCCATTCGCCCTGGGGTAAAACTGACTTATTATGCATGTTCCTCAAGTTGTTACGATTAAAACAGTTCCTCCTTGTGTTTAAAAGGCCATAGCACTTGCATTTTTCCACCTAGAAACCCACATGAGCCCTTATTTTTGCGTCACTAATTGTACTTTGCAATGACGGGCTGAATTTTTGCTTCTAGTATATGTGTGTAAAAAAAAAAAAAAAAAAGTGGTGCTGTTAATAAAAATCCCCTCCACTAATAAAAGTTTGAATCACCCCTCTTTCCCCATGTTATAAATGAAAATAAATAAATAAACAAACATGTTTGCTATCACCGCGTGCGTAATTGACCAAACTATTAATTAATCACATTCCTGATCTCACACAGTAAACGGCGTAAGCGCAAAAAAATCCCAAAGTGCAAAATTGCGCATTTTGGTCGCATCAAATCCAGAAAAAAATTTAATAAAAAGCTATTAAAAAGTCGTATATGCGCAATCAAGGTACCGATAGAAAGTAAAGATCATGCCGCAAAAAATTACTCCTCACACAGCCCCATAGACCAAAGGATAAAAGCGCTATAAGCAGGGAATGGAGCGATTTTAAGGAACATATATTTGTTAACAATGGTTTGAATTTTTTACAGGCCATCTCATAATATAAAAGTTATACATGTTATATATCGTTTTAATCGTAACGACTTGAGGAACATGCATAACAAGTCAGTTTTACCCTAGGGCGAACGGCGTAAAAACAAATACCCCCCAAATAAACAAAATGCGTTTTTTTTGTTCAATTTCATCACACATTGAATTTTTTTCTGGTTTTGCAGTGTACTTTATGCAAAAATTCAGCCTGTCATTGCAAAGTACAATTAGTGACACAAAAATAAGGGCTCATGTGGGTCTCTAGGTGAAAAAAATGCAAGTGCTATTGGCTTTTAAACACAAGGAGGAAAAAACGAAAACACAAAAACGAAAATTGTCTCCGGCTCTTTTCAAGCACTATGTATTTCCCTGGAAATGCAAATCTAGTTTTAGATATAATTCTATACATCTGAACCAGGTATTTTAGTCTCTCAGGATAAGACGGATGTGATATACACACTTTCAATCAGAAGGTTTCAAGTATAGAAATTGGGTATATATAGCACTTTTTTTAAGATATAATGCTTACACCTGCACCAGGTATCTATCTAATCTATCTATCTATCTAATCTATTTATCTTTCGCCCTCTATATTTCTCTCTCAATCACTAGATGTTTCTCCTCTCCGCTTTCCTAATCTTTCCTTACCTTTCCCACAATATCTTCTCAGTAGTCTGTAGTACACAACAACAGCAGCTTACTTCCTCTCTCTCTCTCTCTCTCTCTCTCTCTCTCTCTCTCTCTCTCTTTCTCTCTCCCTCTACACACTGCGTGGTGCGGTCATGTGACCGCTCCTTTTAAAGCAATATCGATGTCACACAGGGGGTGGGCTAGTACAAGATCCCTGCTGATTGGATGTGTTCCAGGCATCATAGGAAAGTGCTTTTCCCACCCGGAACGCTTCATGCTTTCTAGAATGGCGGCTGGATCCCATACCGGCCGAACCGGTTCGCTCATCTCTAATCAGAACCTCCCACAGCACACAGTGAAGCAAGCGTCCGGAGCCGCTCACTTCATTGTGTGAACTGACAAGTCTTTCTGCGGCCGCAATTCACTGAATTGTGGCCACAGAAAACTGACATGTCAGTTATTTGCGGCCCTGTACGGGATCCCAGCCGAAGCGTATACGATGTGTATGTGCTCCGGCCGTGATCCCATTGAAGCAGAGGCAGTGTTCCACTCCACACAAAGTATGGCCATTTTTGCCGATTGCAACAACGGCCGTACTTTTACGTAGTGTGAACATAGCCTAATGTTGTTCTAGCCTTGAATTTTTCATTTTCACAAGAGTTTAAAATAAAAAACACACAAAATGTGTAGAGAAATTTCCCCGTAAAGTCCGCGTCCGTAAATAAGGACAAGCCTCCAAAGGGAAGGAGCGCCATTTGGATTTTGGAGGCTGGATTTGACCAGAATGGATGATGAACGCCATGTCGCATTTACAAAGCCCTCGTGCTGGCAAGACAGTAGAAACCCCCCTCAAGTGACCCCATTGTGGAAAGTACACCCCTCACGGAATCTAACAAGGGGTGCAATGAGGATATGGACTCCTTAATGACAGGCATGAATGGGGGGCTTTGTGGGGCTTCATAACATACAGTTCCCTCAAATACACTTTAGAAACGTGAACTGGTCCCTTGAAAAATCAGATTTTGGAATTCTTGTGAAAATTTGGAAAAATGCTGCTAAACTTGAAGCTTTCTATTGCCTTAAAAAATTGAAGGCAAGTTTAATAAATGCTGCCAACATAAAGTAGACATATTGCTAATGCTATTTAATATCTAATTTATGTGGCATAACCATTGTCCTTACTAGCACAAAATTAGATAAATGCAATTTTTTCTCAATTTTTTACATTATTTTGGAGTTTGTCATAAAAATAGGCTGTAAGTATCAACTCAATTTTACCAGAAATATAAAGTATAACATGTCACGAGAAAACAATCTGAGAATCAGCTAGATAGGTAAAAGCATCCCGAAGTTATTAATGGATAAAGTGACACAGGTCATATTCCTGAAATTTGGTCTGGTCCTTAAAGCGACTCCGTACCCACAATCTGACCCCCCCCCCCCCCCCCCCCAAACCACTTGTACATTCAGATAGCTGCTTTTAATCCAAGATCTGTCCTGGGGTCCGTTCGACAGGGGATGCAGTTATTGTCAAAAAAACAACTTTTAATCCGGCAGCACTGTGTCTAACGGCCGGGGTGTCATGATCGCGCCTGAAAAGGCATCAGTGCCACCCTCTGCTGCGAAGATTCGACCTCTGCGCCAAAGACTGCGATTTTGGCCATAATCTTCCATTTATTCTGTGTTTTGTTTGCCTTGTTTTTGCCCTGTCTGAACTGTGTCTTATTCCTTCTGGTCTGCTAATTGTTTTCCCTGCCCCACCCGTGTCTGTTCTTCTAAGTTTCCTCTGGTCATGTAACAGTTAACCTGCCTTGCCTCAGTGATTGACAGCTGGTCCCTCCTATCATCTTCTGGACTTGGTTTCTGGTGTCCTATTTAAGATTTCAGCTTCTGCCTGTGCCTTGCCGGTTATTGACTTAGTCTCTGCCTGCTTGTGTGTTCTGTTTCTTTGCTTCTCCTGATTTCTGCCTTGTATCTTTTGACCTCGCTTGCTTGCTGCCTACCCCCGACCATATTGCCTGTTATTTGACTATTCTTTTGGATCCTGATTTTGTACCTTTGCTGCCAGACTGTTGTGACCCGGATTGCTGACTATTCTTATTGTGTTTGTTCGTTTTGTCTTGTCTATTGTATCACGTATCCAGGCCAGGGATTGCCGCCAAGTTGTCCGCTGCCATTTTAGGGCAGATTGCGGCAATTAGGTAGGGACAGTGGGAGGGGCTGAGCTCAGGGCTCACTGTCTCTGTGTGTTTGGTGTGACTGGTCGTGACATAATAACCAGCCATACAATATTTTTTTTAACTCCTTACCTGTGGCCAGTAATGGACTCAGCACAGGAGTTATCTGTCCGTTTTGAGGGTCTTGCTAACCTTGTTTTTGAGCTGGCCAAACAGGTCCAGCTATTGGTCCAGCAGCTACCAGCTACCACTCCTGCCACCCCAGTGGTCACACTCAAGGAGCCTGACAAGTGTTCTGGGGACCTGAACACATATGTGACGTTCAGAGATGCTTGGGTCAGTCACCCCACCCCTAGCTCCCTTGAAGAGGCCATTTCCCTGGCAATTACCATTGATCGCACGCTAAGACCACGCCTAGACCACCCCTGTGTCATTAATGTTCCTACTTCTGTCCCCTCCAAAGCTCTGCCTACTATGTCTCGTCCTCTGGTCACCATAGCGAAACCTTCAGAACTGGGCAAAATTAAAAGATCCCTGGCCCGTAAAGAACACAGAAGACTGAACGGACTATGTTTTTACTGCGGAGAAAGTGGACATTTCATCAGCTATTGTACCAAGCATTCCCCGAAGCCAGATCATCAGCGTCCAGATGACAACCAGGATAGTCATCTGGGCGCCCAGGTACTTGTGGGTGGTCTTGATGTGCATTATCCTGTTGATGAACCTGCCAATGATATATCTGTGACTTCATGTAATGTGGAGGTTGGCTCTGTGTGTCCCGCAGAGGATACCATGTCTAATTCGTGTAATGTGGAAATAGGCTCTATATATCCTGGTGATTTTTCCACGTCGGTATCTTCATGTAATGCTGAATTTGGATCTGTGTCTGGTACCGATATGAGTGGTTATGGGAGATCTGTCAGGAGACCGGTTACCTATTTCTTGGAGTCGGATTCTGATGAATGGGAGACGGACGATGAGATCTCTAGCGATGTTGAGACCTGTATTGTAAGAGGTCCTTTTCCTCCTGGGTCTGGTGAGGGTCCGGAGGCCCCTCATAAAAGGGGGGGTAATGTCATGATTGCGCCTGAAAAGGCATCAGTGCCACCCTCTGCTGCGAAGATTCGACCTCTGCGCCAAAGACTGCGATTTTGGCCATAATCTTCCATTTATTCTGTGTTTTGTTTGCCTTGTTTTTGCCCTGTCTGAACTGTGTCTTATTCCTTCTGGTCTGCTAATTGTTTTCCCTGCCCCACCCGTGTCTGTTCTTCTAAGTTTCCTCTGGTCATGTAACAGTTAACCTGCCTTGCCTCAGTGATTGACAGCTGGTCCCTCCTATCATCTTCTGGACTTGGTTTCTGGTGTCCTATTTAAGATTTCAGCTTCTGCCTGTGCCTTGCCGGTTATTGACTTAGTCTCTGCCTGCTTGTGTGTTCTGTTTCTTTGCTTCTCCTGATTTCTGCCTTGTATCTTTTGACCTCGCTTGCTTGCTGCCTACCCCCGACCATATTGCCTGTTATTTGACTATTCTTTTGGATCCTGATTTTGTACCTTTGCTGCCAGACTGTTGTGACCCGGATTGCTGACTATTCTTATTGTGTTTGTTCGTTTTGTCTTGTCTATTGTATCACGTATCCAGGCCAGGGATTGCCACCAAGTTGTCCGCTGCCATTTTAGGGCAGATTGCGGCAATTAGGTAGGGACAGTGGGAGGGGCTGAGCTCAGGGCTCACTGTCTCTGTGTGATTGGTGTGACTGGTCGTGACACGGGGCTTCCATTTGTATATGCATTAGGCTGGCACACCCTCTCTGTCCTTCCTCCCCACCCTCCTCATCATTAGGAATGCTCCAGGCACATTGCTTCCTATTCCCCAGCTGTGTGTATAATGAACATGGGCTGGATCGTTAATACACCTGTGCAAAGCTCAAACAGCAGTAAATGTTCCTGGATCATTCATAATGATGAGGAGGGTGGGGAGGAAGGATGGAGAGGTGGTGCCAGCCTAATGCATATACAAATGTAAGCCCCGGCCGTTAGACACAGCACTGCCGGATTAAAAGTTGTTTTAGGACAATAACTGCATCCCCTGCCGAACGGACCCCAGGACAGATCTCGGATTAAAAGCAGCTATCTGAAGGTACAAGTGGTTTGGGGGGGACAGATTGTGGTACAGAGTCGCTTTAAGGCCATTTTGGGCTCCGTCCTTAAGAGGTTAAGGAGGGTGCACGGGTTCGGCGATAGTCATTCGCAAATCCAAAATAGAAAGAACAGGTGGTGGCCCCAGCCCTCAAATGTAACATTCTAATTCTTTACTATTAATATTAAATATTATTAATATTTATTTCATATTAAAAAGTAGATAAAATTGCTCATGCTGTTGCATAGTAAACCAATGTGTTCCGCATGTATGTGCACTTAGTCATGGTCTAAGGAGCATCTGAATGAACATGTGTTATGCTACGTTTACACGGAACGATAATTCGCCCGATCGTACGATTAACGATGTCGGAGTAACGATTGATCGTTCGCTGCATTTACACCTACAATTATCGTGCAAATTCGATCGTTATTGTGCGAATTTGCACGATAATCGTTCCGTGTAAACGCAGCATTAAAAACATTGAGCAACCAATCATGAGAAAGAAACATCAAAATCACATGTGCACTAGTTCCAAGATGGATAATTAGTACCAGATGCGGGCACAAAGGTAAGTAAAAACCAGAAGCTTTACCTCTATTCATTCGTTCCCTCTATCTGTTCTTCCTTACCCATCCATCTTCCATCCTTCCACAGTCTATATACCATTTTTACCTAATAGTTTAACACTAGTGATGGTAATCGTTACTCGGACGAGCACCTCGCGATACTCGAGAAAATCTCATCATCCGTTTCCTGTAAGTTTAGGCGCAATTTCTCAGCTAATCAACATGCAGGAGGTTCTTTGGTACATCCTGCGATCACGTGGGACCCATACACATCGATAGCAGTGATTGGTTGGCCAGATCAGATGACCCGGCCATATGAAAATGTCGGCCAGTAGTGCTCGCTTCAGACGTATGCTGAAAGAGATTAAGGACAGAGCTGCTACTGGTCAGGGAGAGCGTTAGGGAGGGAATTAGCATTCCAGTAGGCAGGGAATACTAGTGAAAGAACAAAACAGCCCTTGTAAGTGCTTGAAATCGTTATTTTTTTGTATTACTCCAGACTGCTGGCTGGGACTTGTAGTGCAGCTACCACGATTTCAGCAGCACACTGTGGTGATCGTCTGCTGGCAGAAAGGGGACATTAGGTGTTGCATACAGACCCCCAAGAAGTGTTCAGTACTATTTTATTATTTTGTGGCTGGTGGTGCTGCTGTCGTACATTGTATTGTTGTGATTTGTAGTACACCTACAAGGAACTTCACTGCTCATTGTCCAAATGAGCGTGTGGTTCAGGGATTTCTTGTTTAATGAGAATACTCACTTTTTGTATTGTTTTTAAGTATGTTTATAATATTGTTTTTATTCACTTCACATGTGTATGTACGTCACCACTTGATGAAGCTATTTGTATAGCGTGGTGATAGTAGGAGGAGGTCCGTAGAAGCGCTGTAGAGCATGAAACAGGCTGTCACCACTCCGTTCATGTAGCGTCTGCTCACACTTGTGTCTGCACTATGTCCATTTGCTGAAATAAACTAAAGGTTTTTAGAAGACTTTGTGGGTGAGTGCAACTACTTTATTCTTTGTGCTCTGGATTTATGATGCAATTTGTTGTTAGTTAGCACCCCAGTATGGCCAATCCTGGCAGCCCCCGCTAGTGGTTACACACATAGGGATTCCCACCAGTAGTGCCGCCTATCTCTCTTTGTTTCTGTAGTATATCCAAACTCACTACTGATTGCCCAGTGTTATGGGGTGTCATAGAGTGTATAGCTGCATTCATCAACAGATTGTACACCAAAGCCTCCAAAAAACTAGAGTGACCTGACCACCAGTATATTTTCTTATTTCTGTTTTTCTTACTGGGGGCATACCCAAGCTCACTGCAAATTGCTCTGTGTAAGGGGGTGTCACACAGTGTATAGCTGCAGTCACCAACAGATTGGATACCACAGCCTCCAAAAAACTAGTGTGACCACCGGTATATTTTCTGATTTCTGTCTTTCTTAGTAAAGGGCATATTCAAGCTCACTACTGATTGCCCTGTGTAAGGGGGTGTCATACAGTGTGAAGCTGCATTCAGCAACAGATTGTATACCACAGCCTCCAAAAAACTAGTGTGACCACCAGTATATTTTCTGATTTCTATATTTCTTCCTGAGGGCATATCCAAAGCTCACTGCTAATTGCCCTGTGTACATGCTGCTATACACCATATAGCAGCACTTAAACAAAGACTCTATACGACTACCTCCAAAAGTAGTCTGAGTAATATATTTTCTTGGCTTGCTGTGATCTGTAGTGCAGCTATCTCAGTCTTGACTGTGCAGTGTCCATAAAATGGTGAAGCCCAGGGGTAAGGGTTGAGGACGAGGGCGTGGGCAGAGGCCGTGATTCTGGGCAGGGTGACAATGGTGACACTCCTATTGAGAAGGGAGCAGTGGCACACCGCAGACATTCACTCCCTAGCTTCTTCTCACAACTTACGGGGTCTCAGGGTACAACACTATTGAAACCGCAGCAGTGTGAACAGGTGCTGACGTGGATAGCGGATAATGTGTCCAGTAACTTATCCACCACTCAGTCTTCCACGCAGTCCACCCACGTTAGCCAAGGGAGTGGAACCCCTGCTATAGAAGCTCAGCCTCCTTCCCCACAGCCTGGCCCCTCCAGGGAAAGGAGGGATTCAGAATTGGAGGAAGAGCTGGTGGATGAGGACGAGGTGACTGACCCTAGCTGGGTGGAGTAGCCTAGTGACAGTGCTTTTGAGGGGGAGTCAAGGTCAGCCACAGGACAGGTTGGAAGAGGAAGAGGGGTGGGTAGAGGGAGAAGCAGGGCCAGAGCAAGTAGATTAGCAACTGTTTAACTGAGTCAAACTCCCGTGGCCAGGCCTAGATGTTCGCAAGTCTGGAGGTTCTTTAAAGAAACTGCGGATGACCGACGGACTGTAGTGTGCAACCTGTGCCACGCCAGGATCAGCAGGGGAGGCACCACTACAAGGCTAACCACTACCAGCATGCCTAGGCATATGAGTGCTAAACACCCTACTCAGTGGAACCAAGGCCGTTCACTTAGTTAGGGCTCTATCCCCAGTGTCACATGGTGGCTCTGTCAGTCCCCCCGCCCAGGCCCCAGGCACGAGTGCCTCCCGCCCTACACCCACCCCTTCACCTCCACTATGCTCAAAGTCAAACTCAAAGTCAGACTCCAGACTGATGGCTGGGACATGCAGTGCAACTACCACAATTTTAGCAGCACACTGTGGTGATCAGCTGCTGGCACAAAGGGGACAGCAGGTGTTGCATACAGACCCCTAAGAAGTCCTCAGTATTATTATATTATTTTGTGGCTGGTGCTCAGGGCCGGATTAAAGGGAGGGCACAAAGGGCATGTGCCCAGGGGCCTCCACCACTAGGGGGCCTCCACCAGCCCTAACCCGGAAGTGTGTCTGGGAGCCAGTCCCACGCGCAAAAAGCATGTGGAAAACCCTACCTGGACACAGCACTGGCCACACTGCATGCTGTCCAGGGAGGGAGGTGTAGGGTTAATCCTGTGTAAGCATCTCCCTCCCGGCAGGCTCAGACTCCCCCCTGGTGGGTCTTTGAATGGATTCTTCCTGTCAAGTTTCCGGGTGCCTGTCTCCTACCGAGGTCCTCACTCCCCCTTGCCCCTCCCCCTCACTGAGGAGAGGACTGTGTGGGATCTTAGCAAGGAAACCTGATCTCTCCAGCAGGGATGTGACATCATGGAGCATGCTGGAGCATCTGTCACAGTGGCTGACAGGCTAAATGAACAGAGAAGAGCCAGAAGAGAGAAGACCTGTCATCTGCCCAGATCAGGTGAGTATGAGGTTTTGTTTTGTATTGGCACATCAGAGCAGGGGTATATACTATAGAGCATGGGTCTCAAACTCGTGGCCCAAAGCAAGCTTTGGCTGTCCCAGGCATGATGGGAATTGTAGTTTTGCAACAGCTGGATGACCGCGAGTTTGAGACCCCTGCTATAGAGGCATATATCAGAGCAGGGATATATACTATAGGGGCATATATCAGAGCAGGGATATATACTATAGGGGCATATATCAGAGCAGGGGTATATACTATAGCGGCATATATCAGAGCAGGGATATATACTATAGGGGCATATATCAGAGCAGGGGTATATACTATAGGGGCATATATCAGAGCAGGGGGCATATACCAGAGCCGAGGGCATATACTATGGGGGCATATATCAGAGCAGGGGTATATACTATAGGGGCATATATCAGAGCAGAGGTATATATATATATATATATATATATATATATATATATATATACACATGCAGCATATGACATGTAGCCTGTGTGTGCAGTGTATGATATATAGCCTGTGTGCCGCCTATGATATATAGCCTGTGTGCAGTGTATGGTATATAGCCTGTGTGCAGTGTATGATACATAGCCTGTGTGCAGTGTATGGTATACAGCCTGTGTGCAGCCTATAATATATAGCCTGTGTGCAGTGTATGATATATAGCCTGTGTGCAGCATATGACATATAGCATGTGTGCAGTGTATGGTATATAGCCTGTGTGCAGTGTATGGTATATAGCCTGTGTGCAGCATATTATATATAGCCTGTGTGCAGTGTATGGTATATATAGCCTGTGTGCAGTGTATGGTATATAGCATGTGTGCAGTGTAGGATATATAGCCTGTGTGCAGTGTATGATATATAGCCTGTGTGCAGTATATGACATGTAACCTGTGTGCAGTGTATGGTATATAGCCTGTGTGCAGTATATGACATGTAACCTGTGTGCAGTGTATGGTATATAGTCTATGTGCAGTGTATGGTATATAGCCTATGTGCAGTGTATGATATATAGCCTGTGTGCAGTGTATGGTATATAGCCTGTGTGCAGCATATTATATATAGCCTGTGTGCAGTGTGTGGTATATATAGCCTGTGTGCAGTGTATGGTATATAGCCTGTGTGCAGTGTATGGTATATAGCCTGTGTGCAGCATATTATATATAGCCTGTGTGCAGTGTATGGTATATATAGCCTGTGATATAGCCTGTGTGCAGTGTATGGTATATAGCATGTGTGCAGTGTATGATATATAGCCTGTGTGCAGTGTATGATATATAGCCTGTGTGCAGTATATGACATGTAACCTGTGTGCAGTGTATGGTATATAGCCTGTGTGCAGTATATGACATGTAACCTGTGTGCAGTGTATGGTATATAGCCTATGTGCAGTGTATGGTATATAGCCTATGTGCAGTGTATGATATATAGCCTGTGTGCAGTGTATGGTATATAGCCTGTGTGCAGCATATTATATATAGCCTGTGTGCAGTGTATGGTATATATAGCCTGTGTGCAGTGTATGGTATATATAGCCTGTGTGCAGTGTATGGTATATAGCCTGTGTGCAGTGTATGGTATATAGCCTGTGTGCAGCATATTATATATAGCCTGTGTGCAGTGTATGGTATATATAGCCTGTGTGCAGTGTATGGTATATAGCATGTGTGCAGTGTATGGTATATATAGCCTGTGTGCAGTGTATGGTATATAGCATGTGTGCAGTGTATGATATATAGTCTGTGTGCAGTGTATGATATATAGCCTGTGTGCAGTATATGATATATAGCCTGTGTGCAGTATATGACATGTAATCTGTGTGCAGTGTATGATATATAGCCTGTGTGCAGTGTATGATATATAGCCTGTGTGCAGTATATGACATGTAATCTGTGTGCAGTGTATGATATATAGCCTGTGTGCAGTGTATGATATATAGCCTGTGTGCAGTGTATGATATATAGCCTAGTAGTAGTTCAGGTAGTTTATAAGGTTGGGAATTGAAGATGGGACTTAGACTTGCAAGTCCAGGTTCCTTAAGCGATTCACAACTCCATATGCTAGTTGTGGTGGCTGACACAGAGGGCAAGAGAGCACAGAAAGTACTAAAGTGCTGTGTTCTCGCATTGAATTAAGTGGGAACACACAGCGATGCTCCCCCCTCCCCCCATCCTGTCTCTAGGGCCTGGCATCTTCCTCTGGACTGCAGCCTCTAGTGACCATCACATGCAGAACAGAGGAGGATGCTGAGCCATACAGCCAGGAGTGAGGAGTGGTAGGTGCTAAAATCCCCTACAGTAATCAGCCACCTGTATAGATTGCTGTATGGTTTATTTGTGGGGGAAGAAAATGGGGGGGCCCCCAACAAAATTGTTGCCCGGGGCCTCCACCAACCTTAATCTGGCCCTGCTGGTGCTGCTGCTGTTGTACATTGTATTGATGGGTTTGTAGTACACCTGCATAGAACTTCACTGCTCACTGTCCTGTGTAACAGGTGGCATAGACCAAAGACCACCACTTACACACAGACTCTATACGACAGCCTCCAAACACTAGTGTGACCACCAGTATATTTACTTATTTCTGTATATCTTACTGAAGCCATACCCAAGCTAACTGCTAATTGCCATGTGTAAGAGGGTAGCATTGAGTATATAGCTGCAGTCAGCAACATATTGTATACCACAGCCTCCAAAACACTAGTGTGACCACCAGTATATTTTCTGATTTCTGTATTTCTTACTCAAGGCATATCCAAGCTCACTACTGATTGCCCTGTGTAAGGGGGTTTCACACAGTGTATGGGCGCAGCCACCAACAGATTGTGTACCACTGCCTCCAAAAAACTAGTGTGACCACCAGTATATTTTCTGATTTGTGTATTTCTTACTCCAAGATCACTTCTGATTGCCCTGTGCAAGGGGGTGTCACGCAGTATATAGGTGCAGCCACCAACCACCAAGCGCAGCATTCAACTGTCCCTACAACAGACCTTTGAACGGAAGCTCAAATACACTGCAATTCAACCACATGCACAAGCCCTAAATGTGCACAAAGGCAAACTGTTGAGCCTGGAGATGCTGCCCTATCGGCTGGTAGAGACAGAGGCTTTTAGTCAGCTTGTCAGGCACTGGCACAGTTCAAAGAAACAGAGAGTGAATATGGTGGATCCTAATTTAGCATTATTGTCTTGTCCATTTTTTGACAACAACGATTACTGGGTGTTCACCGTGCTTACGATCTGACACCACAAGCACCAGAGGACGTAGTTCTGTGGGCCAAAAAGCGGGGGAGAGGAGGGGTGGAGCAGGCAGCTTGTCAATGGGCAGGGAACACTCTCCAAGGCCTTTGACAGTTTCATGGCACCCCAGCAAGACTATGTCACCAGTCCCCAGTCTAGACAGAGTAGGGGATCTGCCTTCAGAAAGATAGTGAGGGATTACCTTGCTGACCATATCAACGTATACAATCTTGGGTAACTTAACTGCAGCTATATAGTATATGCCACCCTCTTACACAAGGGCAATTAGCAGTGAGCTGGGATGTGACTTGCAGTCATAAATGAAGACATAAGAAAAAGTACTGGTCATACTAGTTTCTGGAGACTGTTGTTTACAATGTGTGGGTAACTGCAGCTATATAGTATATGCCACCATCTTTCACAGGGCAATTAGCAGTGAGCTTGGATGTGACTCACCACTTCTCCCCACTAGGGATGAGCGAACTTTTGAAAAGTTCGGTTCGGTTCGATCCGGCGAACTTTCATGAATTTCGGATCGGTCCGAACCGAAAACGAACCTTGCTCTAACGGCTGAATAATTGCAGCTACAATAGTGGGAGTGTGATAGGGTATAGTTTTGTTTAGTTGCAGTTGATATTACAATGAAAAAAGTGGGGAAAAAAATTCCAAAAATAATGAGAAAAAAAAAAAAAAAAAAATAATAATAATAATAATAATAATAATAATAGGAATAAAATTAATAAAATATAGTGAATCAAAGTGCCAAAATAGTGAAAAAAAATATTGGAAAAAAAAGTTTACAAGGAGGATGCGGCAGCACTTGATTGCACCCCAGGCCAGTATTGTTGAGAAGAGACAAGTCGAGAACCAGGAGGAGGCAGCAGTAGATTGCTCGCCTCTCAGTCCAGTATTGTTGAGAAGAGACAAGTTGAGCAGCAGGAGGAGGCAGCAGTTGATTGATTTCAGTCCAGTATTATTGAGGAGAGGCTACTTGAGGAGGAGGCAGCAGTTGATCGATTCCAGGCCAGTATTATGGAGGAGAGGCTACTTGAGGAAGATGAGGCAGCAGTTGATTGATTCCAGGCCAGTATTATAGAGGAGAGGCTAATTAAGGAGGGGGAGGCAGCAGTTGATTGATTCCAGGCCAGTATTATCGAAAAGAGGCTATATGAGGAGGAGGCAGCAGTTGATCGATTCCAGGCCAGTATTATTAAAACCAGACTACTTCAGGAGCAGGAGGCAGCAGTTGATCGATTCCAGGCCAGGATTATCGAGGAGAGGCTACTTGATGAGGAGCAGGCAGCAGTTGATCGATTCCAGGCCAGTATTATCGAGGAGAGGCTATATGAGGAGGAGGCAGCAGTTGATTGATTCCAGGCCAGTATTATGGAGGAGAGGGCTAATTAAAGGAGGAGGAGGCAGCAGTTGATTGATTCCAGGCCCAGTATTATCGAGGAGAGGGCTACTTGAGGAGGATGAGGCAGCAATTGATCGATTACAGGCCAGTATAATTAAAAAGAGACTACTAGAAAGAGCAGAGGAGGCAGCAGTTGATTGATTCCAGTCCAGTATAATCGAGGAGAGGCTACTTGAGGAGGATGAGGCAGCAGTTGATCGATTACAGGCCAGTATAATAAAAAAGAGCACGAACTGGAGAGAGTGGAACGGCTGCACATCCCATCTATGGCTGATACTAATGCCGCTAGGCCTATATTAAAAATCAACACCAGAGTGTCTGTATATGAATTGATCAAGCCATATTGCCCCGTGTACAACCGCGCAGGTCCTCTGGTCCACACGGGTCCCTACGCTAACTCCACACCGTGTCGGTCAGCGACCAACAACCCCGCAAAGCGTGCACATGCAGGGAAGGGAGGCATGGAACGGCCCTGCAACCCAAATGTCACAGGACCAGACCCAAAAAGCCCCACCAAAACCCAGCCAGCACCACCGGCGGGGAAGGCTGCCCCCAAACGACACAATATGGATATGGTATTACACTTACCATTGCTGCTCCTCACAGAATGGGGAGAACATAGGGTCCAGACATGTGAGCACAGACATATCCTAATTAAAAAAGAGACTACTAGAAGAGCAGGAGAAGTCAGCAGTTGATTGATTCCAGGCCAGTATAATCGAGGAGAGGCTACTTGATGAGGATGAGGCAGCAGTTGATCGATTACAGGCCAGTATAATCGAGGAGAGGCTACTTGAGGAGGATGAGGCAGCAGTTGATTTGATTACAGGCCAGTATTATTGAGGAGAGGCTACTTGAGGAGGATGAGGCAGCAGTTGATCGTTCCAGGCCAGTATTATGGAGGAGAGGCTACTTGAGGAAGATGAGGCAGCAGTTGATTGATTACAGGCCAGTATTTATGGAGGAGAGGCTAATTAAGGAGGAGGAGGAGGCAGCAGTTGATTGATTCCAGGCCAGTATTATCGAGGAGAGGCTACTTGAGAAGGATGAGGCAGCAGTTGATCGATTGCAGGCCAGTATAATTAAAAAGGAGACTACTAGAAGAGCAGGAGGAGGCAGCAGTTGATTGATTCCAGCCAGTATAATCGAGGAGAGGCTACTTGAGGAGGATGAGGCAGCAGTTGATCGATTCCAGGCCAGTATTATTGAGGAGAGGCTACTTGAGGAGGATGAGGGCAGCAGTTGATCGATTCCAGGCCAGTATTATGGAGGAGAGGCTACTTGATGAAGATTGAGGCAGCAGTTGATCGATTCCAGGCCAGTATTATGGAGGAGAGGCTACTTGAGGAAGATGAGGCAGCAGTTGATTGATTCCAGGCCAGTATTATGGAGGAGAGGCAAATTAAGGAGGAGGAGGAGGCAGCAGTTGATTGATTCCAGGCCAGTATTATCGAGGAGAGGCTACTTGAGGAGGATGAGGCAGCAGTTGATCGATTACAGGCCAGTATTATTGAGGAGAGGCTACTTGAGGAGGATGAGGCAGCAGTTGTTCGATTCCAGGCCAGTATTATGGAGGAGAGGCTACTTGAGGAAGATGAGGCAGCAGTTGATTGATTCCAGGCCAGTATTATGGAGGAGGCAGCAGTTGATTGATTCCAGGCCTAGTATTATCGAGGAGAGGCTACATTGAGGAGGATGAGGCAGCAGTTGATCGATTACAGGCCAGTATTATTGAGGAGAGGCTACTTGAGGAGGATGAGGCAGCAGTTGATTGATTACAGGCCAGTATTATTGAGGAGAGGCTACTTGAGGAGGATGAGGCAGCAGTTGATCGATTCCAGGCCAGTATTATGGAGGAGAGGCTACTTGAGGAAGATGAGGCAGCAGTTGATTGATTACAGGCCAGTATATGGAGGAGAGGCTAATTAAGGAGGAGGAGGAGGCAGCAGTTGAATTGATTCCAGGCCAGTATTATCGAGGAGAGGCTACTTGAGAAGGATGAGGCAGCAGTTGATCGATTGCAGGCCAGTATAATTAAAAAGAGACTACTAGAAGAGCAGGAGGAGGCAGCAGTTGATTGATTCCAGGCCAGTATAATCAAGGAGAGGCTACTTGAGGAGGATGAGGCAGCAGTTGAGCGATTACAGGCCAGTATTATTCAGGAGAGGCTACTTGAGGATGATGAGGCAGCAGTTGATCGATTCCAGGCCAGTATTATGGAGGAGAGGCTACTTGAGGACGATGAGGCAGCAGTTGATTGATTACAGGCCAGTATTATGGAGGAGAGGCTAATTAAGGAGGAGGAGGAGCAGCAGTTTGATTGATTCCAGGCCATTATTAATCGAGGAGAGGCTACTTGAGAAGGATGAGGCAGCAGTTGATCGATTGCAGGCCAGTATAATTAAAAAGAGACTACTAGAAGAGCAGGAGGAGGCAGCAGTTGATTGATTCCAGGCCAGTATAATCAAGGAGAGGCTACTTGAGGAGGATGAGGCAGCAGTTGATCGATTACAGGCCAGTATTATTCAGGAGAGGCTACTTGAGGAGGATGAGGCAGCAGTTGATTGATTCCAGGCCAGTATTATGGAGGAGGCAGCAGTTGATTGATTCCAGGCCAGTATTATCGAGGAGAGGCTACTTGAGGAGGATGAGGCAGCAGTTGATTGATTACAGGCCAGTATTATTGAGGAGAGGCTACTTGAGGAGGATGAGGCAGCAGTTGATCGATTCCAGGCCAGTATTATGGAGGAGAGGCTACTTGAGGAAGATGAGGCAGCAGTTGATTGATTACAGGCCAGTATTATGGAGGAGAGGCTAATTAAGGAGGAGGAGGAGGCAGCAGTTGATTGATTCCAGGCCAGTATTATCGAGGAGAGGCTACTTGAGAAGGATGAGGCAGCAGTTGATCGATTGCAGGCCAGTATAATTAAAAAGAGACTACTAGAAGAGCAGGAGGAGGCAGCAGTTGATTGATTCCAGGCCAGTATAATCGAGGAGAGGCTACTTGAGAGGGATGAGGCAGCAGTTGATCAATTCCAGGCCAGTATTATTGAGGAGAGGCTACTTGAGGAGGATGAGGCAGCAGTTGATCGATTCCAGGCCAGTATTATGGAGGAGAGGCTAACTTGAGGAAGATGAGGCAGCAGTTGATCGATTCGAGGCCAGTATTATGGAGTAGAGGCTACTTGAGGAGGATGAGGCAGCAGTTGATTGATTCCAGGCCAGTATTATGGAGGAGAGGCTAATTAAGGAGGAGGAGGACGCAGCAGTTGATTGATTCCAGGCCAGTATTAATCGAGGAGAGGCTACTTGAGAAGGATGAGGCAGCAGTTGATTCGATTACAGGCCAGTATAATTAAAAAGAGACTACTAGAAAGCAGGAGGAGGCAGCAGTTGATTGATTCCAGGCCAGTATAATCAAGGAGAGGCTACTTGAGGAGGGATGAGGCAGCAGTTGATCGATTACAGGCCAGTATTATTGAGGGAGAGGCTACTTGAGGAGGGATGAGGGCAGCAGTTGTTTCGATTCCAGGCCAGTATTATGGAGGAGAGGCTACTTGAGGAAGATGAGGCAGCAGTTGATTGATTCCAGGCCAGTATTATGGAGGAGGCAGCAGTTGATTGATTCCAGGCCAGTATTATCGAGGAGAGGCTACTTGAGGAGGATGAGGCAGCAGTTGATCGATTACAGGCCAGTATTATTGAGGAGAGGCTACTTGAGGAGGATGAGGCAGCAGTTGATTGATTCCAGGCCAGTATAATCGAGGAGAGGCTACTTGAGGAGGATGAGGCAGCAGTTGATTGATTCCAGGCCAGTAATATTCTTACAGAACCACTGGGTGTCTGGGGTAGCTGCACCATGCTGCCATGCCAGTTGCCCCGGCTGCCGCTGGGCCTGGTGCTGCCGCTTCTCCTACTGTTGCAGTCCTTGCCTGGGAAGTGCTGGAAGTAGGACGCTTGGACATAGTTCTTTGGTTGGTGTAAATTTTGAAAAAGAAATAATCTATTGGGCAGAAGGCACAAATTTTCAGTGACTATTGCTTTGTGGGTTGGAGGCACCCAGCAAAGCAGAAATTTACAGGTTATCCCAAAAAAACAATTTTTTATTTTTTTATTTTTAACTTTTTTGGTTGTGGGTGGCTAGAGGGGTTTGACGGCAACCAGCAGAGCACAAACGGACAGCTTTTGTGGGGCGCTGACTTCGCCTCAAATAGAACAGCTGATCACAAACAAGCAAACAAACAAACCAACTTTTTTTAAATTTTTTTTTGAAGGTTTTTTTTTAACTTTTTTGTTTGCGGGTGGCTAGAGGGGTTTGACGGTAACCAGCAGAGCACAAACGGACAGCTTTTGTGGGGTGCTGACTTCGCCTCAAATAAAACAGCTGATCACAAACAAACAAACAAACAAACAAACAAACAAGCTTTTTTATCTTTTTTTTTAAGTTTTTTTTTAACTTTTTTGTTTGCGGGTGGCTAGAGGGGTTTGACGGCAACCAGCAGAGCACAAACGGACAGCTTTTTGGGCGCTGACTTCACTCAAATAGAACAGCTGATCACAAACAAACAATCTTTTTTTTTATTTTTTTTTAAAGGTTTTTTTTTTTACTTTTTTGGTTGCGGGTGCTAGAGGGGTTTGACGGCAACAGCAGAGCACCAAACGGACAGCTTTTGTGAGGTGCTGGCTAGCGTCACCTACAACAGCTGATCACAAACAAACAAACGTCTAGCGTCTCCTCTCTGTCACGAACAGTAGCTGGTCAATGCACGTGTCCTGAGTTAGATGGCTATCTCTCCCTCTCTCTACCTAACTCTTGATTTCTCAGCCTCTTTCACTATGATGAGCTTATCAGCTTTCCCTGTATTTTTGCGAGTTTTTTTTTTTTTTTTTTTATCTTCCTCTCTCCGGCTTCTCTCACAAACAATATATACTCCTTCTCTCTACTCACCCTGTACTTATCCAGTTGTTTTGATATGTAATCTATGTGTTTTCCCTCTCTGCCTAACGTACACCTCCTCTCTTTCTGCAGTCTAGCCACACAATGAGAAAGAGCATGGACGCTCAGGGCACTTCCTGTTCCGGGAGTGGACGTCCACACACACTTGATATTCACATAATACAAGGATACAAAGGATATATAAGGAAGTAATAATCCCTTGTAGCCTGTCCATTCTCTGATTAAAGTACAGTTTTGCGACGCCCGTTTGCGATTTTAACGAACTTCGTCACAAACGTTTTGAAAGTTTCGGTTCCGGTACCGAACCGAACTTTTTGCAAAGTTCAATAAACGAATCTGGTTCGTAACGGTTCGGCGAGTTCACTCATCCCTACTCCCCACCACTAATTCGATTTTGAGTTTGACTGGATGTGGCTGGGCTGCCCCTGCCCCAAATCATGTTGTCAGAGGGCGGTCTTCAGTGCAGTTCTGGTGGCATGGTCACTAAATAAAGTGCTCACGACCGCCTGTCAACTGACAGCGCTGACAGGCTGACGTTTATTAATTTTCTTATTTCTTTAGTTCTTATTGCCGCCATATCCAATGCTCACGGCTATTCCCTGTGTAATTAGCAGTGAGGCTTGGTCAGCGGCCGATCAAGGGTTTCTGCCGCCGAGACAAACCTCAGGCGCCCGCCCCGAGTGATAGCCTCATCCCCCCCCCCCCCGGACCCCCCCCCCGCCGCCGCCATAGCCGCAGCAGCCATCTACTCACCCTGTCCCACACCGCAGCAGCCGGCCCGCGATCTCTGCTGCTCCACATCCCGTCAGGTCCGCGATGTCACCTACTGTGCAGCTGTCACGGACCTCCAGGCTGTGGTGATGAGTGGGGTGATCGGGTCGGCGCGGGGCGGTCGGTGCCGCGCTGACCCTCATCCCGCAGCGGCGTCTCCCCACCGACCCCGGGCAATCTCACCACAGGCTGGAGGTCCTGAGCAGCTGCACAGGGTGCATCGTGCGGGACCTGACGGGATGTGAGAGCGGCGGGCGACGGTGACAGGTGATGCTGGGTCGGCTGGTCATTTTTGTTAAGTGATACTTCCCAAAAATGACATCCAGGGGGGACATAATGCCGCCCCCTACTGGCCGACGCGAATTCTGCCCGCCTGGGGGAAGCTCATTCCGCCTCATGGCAGAAGCGGGCATGAGCTGGTTGCGTGTGACAACGGGCAGAACCTGGTGGCAGCTCTGCAACTCGGCAGCCTCACACATGTACCATGCCTGGCCCATGTCTTCACTCTAGCTGTTTGCTCGGGCTGCGGTTCCTATAAAACCTACCCCAATTTGGACTGAATTGCTCACCAAGGTGCACCGGCAAGTCAACCAGGGAAAGTTACCCCAACTGCTTCAGTCAAATTCAAAGTCCAATTCAAACTCAAATCAGCGGTGGGGGAGAATGGTAGTCACATGATGCGGGGGAATACTATCGCAACTGCTACAATCAAATTCAAAGTCATAATTTAAACTAATCAAATCAGCGGTGGTGAGTCACATGATGCAGGGAATGTTACCCCAACTGCTATTGTCAAATTCAAAGTCAATTCAAACTCAAAACAGCGGTAGGGAGAAGGGTGAGTCAGCATGATGCAGGGAATGTTACCCCAAATGCTACAGTCAAATTCAACTCAAATTCGCAATCAAAACCGTGGTGGGGAGAAGTGGTGAGTCACATATGAAGGAAAATTTACCCCAACTGCTACAGTTAACATTCAAAGTCAAGGCACTGGCACAGTTGGAATAGGAAAAGAGAACAGAGTGAATATGGTGGATCCTAATTAGCATCCTTGTCTTGTCCATTCGAACCATAGTATGTGTGGCTGCAATCATAGCGGTGTCCCTGCCATCCTTTCACCAGTAGCCTTTTACCTTCCTTGGATGTTGTAGCTGTTTTGAAGGCAGGATTGACCATGCCTTTTCCAGTACCTTCTACTTTGCTTGGATTGTTGTAGCCGTTTTGAAGGCAGTATTAACCAAGCCTTCGCCTAGTACCTTGTACCGTCTACCTCCTTGGATGATTGTAGTTCCGGCCTTTTTGAAGGCAGGATTGACCAGTCTTTTTAATAAACAGGCTACTGCACTTGCCCTCTCTTAGATATCGTTGAAAGGATTAAAAGTGTATTTGTTAAAATTCCGGGCTCTTAAGACTGTTTTGTATTCTTTCGTCCCTACCGTCGAGACTCAATGATTTGCCTCTCGACGCACAACTGCATGAGGGTGGTGAGAGCTAAATCTAGCCAAACATCCAGCCAAATCCAGCTATTTTATTGGATGATTGTGATTTAATGGTTCTCTGTGTCCTCACGCTAGCTGGGTCAAGGCAAAGTTTTATGGTGTGTTTCATCATATGCTGACCTCTGTTTTAATGGTTCTCTGTTGTACTCCCTGCCTTGCTGTGCCAGGTCAAAATTTAGGGTGGTTCATATGCTACCTCTGTTTAATCCTCAGTTTCACTGGTGATCACTGCCATACTGTTGCCCATAATTTGGCCGTAACTAGTGCGATTAGACAGCCTCAGAGGTCATCCATGCATGCTGCCTGTGCATTTTTCCTGTCCATTTCCGTGGTGTTTCCATCATTTTCTGAGGTTGACAGGTTTTCACACGACCTTCCCTCTACTGAACTTGGGTC
>NW_027208997.1:0-37650 GCF_027789765.1 Dendropsophus ebraccatus
ACAGCCCCACCAATCACTAGGAGGCTTAGGTTTAGCCCTATAAAAGCGAAGTGGTTCCTGATGGAAGGAGTTTTCTAGTCAATTCCGACAGAGTAGACAAAGAACAGTTCCTGCTGCAATGAAGCCAGGGCTTGGCTCAGGCCAAGACCCTTGACGAGGACCTAGACCAGTGATTTTCAACCTTTTTGAGCCGCGGCACACTTTTATTACTTAAAAAATCCGGGCACAACACCAACCAAAATGGCACAAAATGACACTAAAACAGTACATATTATAAATATAGTTAATAATATAGATCTAAAATGTATTTATACTCACTCAGTGTGAAACCTGGGCCTGTTTCTTTCTCCCCCCTGTGCTTCTCTCCACCATACTTCTCCCCCATTCTTCTCTCCTGTGCTTCTCTCACCATAATTCTCCCCCCTGCTCTTCTCCTGTGCTTCTTTCCCCACGCTTCTCTCCCCATGCTTCTCTCACGTGCTTTTCTCACCAATACTTCTCGCCCCTGCTTCTCTCCCCATGCTTCTCCCCCCTGCTCTCTCCACCATACTTCTCCCCTTGCTTCTCTCCTGTGCTTCTATCCACCATACTTCTCTCCACCAAACATCTCTCCCCCCTGCTTCTCTCCGCTGTTTGTCTCCCCCAATCCCAGGTTTCTCTCCCCCTTCCTCCTCACCTCCTCAGAGATGGTCGCCGCTGCTGTCCGCCTCAACTACTGGCCGCCGTAGGGCCGGGATCTCTCCTCCAATCAGCGGAGACCGGGAGCGTGGTGACACTGCAGCGGGCCGTAGTGCACAAGTTGATTGGATGCGTGCATCACGGCCCGCCGCAGCGCACCACGCAACTGCCCACATTATAATCCGCCACTGATTGCTGCGCATTGCGGGGAACAAACACAGGGGCACCATAGTTTGGGGAACTTTCCCCGCGGCACACCCAACCATGGTCGCGGCACACTAGTGTCACTTGGCACACTGGTTGAAAAAATCCGACTAGACCACTTAAGCTTAGCATGTAATACTAGACCCCTCAGGAGGAAAGACATTCTCTGAGGATCACCTTGTCCATGCCAGGGATAATTTCAACAAGACGGGCAAGTATTATCTGAGCTAGGTATGACCCCAGAGGACCAAAGCTGCATTTCGCCTACGTACTACTGTAATGCATGGCTATTCTGGGAAATCCTAGGAAGTCTGCTCAACCCAGCGCAGGAGCCTGGGACCTCGTACTACCTTAGCTGACGGGTATCTTGACACTGTAAGGGATAAGGCGGTCAAATCAAGTAAGGGATCTATAAGTGAGTATGAGTATCTTCTCTTTCTTCTTTTGTATTCAGTATGCGTGTTATTCACTTACACTTGTAATTCACACAGCTACCTTGAACAGAGCCCTCAAAATGTTCATCTACTCTCAGTTTCTACAGCTACTACTTCTTCTACTCTTGCCTGCACATGTACTTACTGAAGCCTTATTGTTGTATTGCCAATGAAGATTTTAAGTAAACTGACTTTATTCTGGTTAAGCTTCTGGACTCTGCCTATCATTCTGCACCTACACACCAGGTTACACTTGGGTCATCTAAACCTGCGGAAGCAGTGCCTGTCTTACTGGGCGTGGGTACCAATGCCCCTCCAGGCTACCATGACAAGTGCCCAAGTGACCCTACACCCACAGAGCTGCCACAACACCACCAAAGCTGCCCCGGCATACATTTCACAGGCCTCCTTGCGTCATTGCACATATACAATGAAAGTCCATGGACCTGCTCCAAAGGCGGATTGAGGGGACATCCCGAAGCCAGGTATAAACATGTGGTTTTTCACATGCAAATACACACGCGGTCAACAATCTTTCCACAGCCGCAGTTTTTGCATAAGTTTAAACCAGGGATACACATAAGCCAAGACGAACAACAAGGGAAAACATGCAGACAGGACACAAAGAAATAGTGAGGGAGTCAGAGGGAACAAAGGAGTATAACACACATGAATATATCAGATAGAGTTTTGACCTGTATGTGTAGAGCTGCATAAAGCTCAACAATAGACCAATCCAGTCAGAAGATTCAGGAGGCTGGGAGATCCAAGGAGATCCTAGCTTAGTGAGAGGTTCTGGAATTTTGGGTCGCATTTGTGCTAATTTGTGAATCGCACGCAAATGAATCTCAATAAAACAGCCAAACTATAGTAGCTACAATGGTGGGACTGTTAGGGTGCGTTCACACCTACAGGATCTGCAGCAGATCTGCAGCAGATTGATGCTGTTGTTCAGTTATTCAAATGAAATCTGCTGCAGAAAATCAGCTGCAGATCCTGTAGGTGTGAACGCACATTAAAGAGTAACGATATTTGTAGATAAAAAAGTTTCAATCAGCAAGTCAATCATTCAATTTCTGCTATGGACAGAAGTGGACATTGGTGTATAAGCCGCATAAAATTGGAAAGCTATATGCACATGGAGTAATCCTGACTGAATACCTCCGTTTTGAACTGCAATCGTCCCACGCGTTACGGCTTCCCTCTCCACCACTGCATGGGCTCCATTTTATGCTCGGGCCGATTCCGCTGTCTGCCGGAAGAATTGTCTCGGAGGTGGCAAAGATCAGATACTAATTCACCATGTGTGATCATAAAGTGGGTCGGGTTTGGGTTCAAACACAGGTACAAACTTCTATGTGGCAGCCCATGGAATGCCACCATCCCATTGCTTGGAAGAACCAGGACCCCATGCCACTTCTTCCAGCTACCATCGTGCAGCCTATGTCTGCAAGTCAGGATTATGCAGCCTGGTTGAGAAGCAGTAGGTCCTATATCTACCTCTGCTTCCTCCATCTGGACCAGGGGAAAATAACGCCACTGCAGAGACAACAGTGCTGTCTATAGCCATCACCAGGAGACAGCACTACTCCAAAAACACCTACTTGGCAAGATGATAAATGGACAACTGGCTAAGTTGATGCCTTGTATTTCTTGTATTAAATTTCAAATACATTTATACAATAGCTGGGCATCTGTGGTTTGGGTGAGGGAATGAAGAGATCATAAGGTATATGAAACAATAGAAGGACGTATGGTTTAAGCAGTAGATATTAACTGAGGGCAAGGATTAAGGGCATACATTAGTATAAAGGAGGGATGATTATTAGGAGGAAATATGCCACAGAAGAGTGGTAGGTTGTAACAGCAAAAGGAAAGGGAAGGAAAAGGTCGGAGTGGTTGTCAGGGTAAAATGCAACTGAAAGGATGTAAGAATGGTGGTTGGTGGTACTTTTGAACATAATAGCTGGTCGGAATAATATGATAATAAGTTACGATAGGGAAGCCTCAGAATGTATGTGCTGGCTTACAGGCTTCCTTATAAATGGACTTGCAGACTTTAGTAGGAAATCCAGTCTATAAATGTTATAATGTTAAAACCCCCCCCCCGTGCTGACGATCGCTGCTATTGGCTGATCAAGTCAGATCAGTGGATAGCAGCTGAAAACAGCTTTCCGGGTCATCGGCGACCGGGAAAAGCAGTGGCGAATGGTGCTGTCCGAGGGACAGCACCAATGGCCATTAGTGTACGGGGAAAGGTGGCGCTGGTGCCACCCCCACGATCGCTGTGATGGGCCGGCCAATACCGGCCGGCCCATCACGGCAAATTAAAAGTGTTAAAAAAAAAGTTTCCCTGGGTTCTGCACCCTTCGCTAGGTAGCTGAGGGTGCAAAACAGGTGTGTGTGTGTAGTACACCATACTCGCCTGATTCGGGTGTCCCGAGCACTGATCCAGCGGTCCCGCGGCGTCCTCTTCTTCCGTCGTCTATCTTCGGCTCCTGTTGGCTCCCGTTGTCTAACTTCGGCTATCTTAGGCTCTTGGGCTCTTCCGTCGTCTATCTTCGGCAATCTTCTCGGCAGCTTTGCTTACTGCCCCTTAACAGCTGATCAGTGTATATTATACACTGATGAGTTGCTTTGGTAAAAGACAGTTTTTTTTTCTTTTTATGCTTCATAATGCGCTGAGGCGATCAGCATCGACATAAGTGCGCTGCTGATCAGCCACTCCTCCTTTTTGGGTAGCGGCTTTCCCACATATATCCTACTGCCACTGTCTGCTGATAGTACCGCAAATAAGTGCGGACATCAGCAACTCCTTTTTGGCGTAGGTATATTTTTTCTTACTGTAAAAAAAAAAAAACGTAAAAGAAACACTACATTACACTACACTACATGAAATAAAGTCTACACTACACTACATAAACATTTACATACCCCATATACTAATCCCCGTATAAAGATGGCCCCCAGGGTGTTTTCGGTGGAGGAGGCATACGTTATTATTGCCTCCGACACTGAAACAGCCAGGTGAGGATGAATAGGGGGGGATCCTTTTTTCTCCATTCATCCTCCTCATCATCCATGACGTGACTGGGGTAGCGTAGCGTATGCTGCCCCCAGACACGTCTTTTCCACCAATACCGTCCCAAAAAGAGATCACAGTATGGCGTGAAAGTCTACAAACTCTGTGAGAGTACCTCAGGGTACACTTACAGATTTAGGGTCTGTGCACACTGCAGAATGGCGAAGGATAACCCTTTGTGCATTCTGCAGCGATAACTTTTATACCAGCATCCCCTCTTCTGGTCCCTCGCTGCCGAGCTACTGTAGCTTGCGGCATGATCCAAAAATATCAGAAAGCAGTATAAAAAGCCCTAATATTTAAGCAGCCATGGAGCGGACCCAGCGCTTCTGGATATGAAGGACCCCGTATCGAACCAGGGCACCATTTTTCAGGTGACAACCCGCACACTGGAGGAATGGGAGACCCCAGAAGAAGCGAGTGTGGTGTAACAGGGGATCAGGAAGGACACCATTTTTCCAGTGGGACATTGCTGATTACCATGGCCTCTGCATACAGGATTTCTTCAAGGCGGTACCACACGTCATTGGAGTTCTACATTATCTAAATTTTCCCCTTCTTCCATTCAGGGGTCATGTTTGATCGGGGATTATTCTGATTGCCCTTTTGAGTCAGGAAGGGAATTTTTCCCTGTGATGAGGCTACTGCGTCTGCCTCACAAGGGTTTTTTTTGCCTTCTCTGGATCAACACAGGTGAATTTGATGGACTCCTGTCTTTTCAACCTTATTAAGTAATAATGGGCATAATACCCCCAAATTAATAAAAAATTGGCCCTTTTCCCAACTAAATAGGCATGGCCCCCATTTCCTATTAGAAGCTTTCCATGATGCAATTACAAAGCCTCTGTGCTTCCAGGACAGTAGAAACCCCCCACAAGTGACCCCTTTCTGGAAAAAACTACACCCATAAGGAATCTTACAAGGGGTGCAGCAGGGATATGGCCCCCTGGTGATGGGCACATTTGTGCCATGAAAATGAATTTTTATTTTTTATTTTTACACCACATGTTTTACATATGTGCCCGTCACCAGTGGGGGTCATATGCTCAATGCACCTCTTGTTAGATTCCTTGAGGGATGTAGTTTCCAGAATGGGGTCACTTGTGGGGGGTTTACTGTCCTGGCAGCACAGGAGCTTTGTAAATGTGACATGGCCTCCATCCTTCATTCCAGCCTCTAAATGGCGCTCTGTCCTTTTGGGACTTGCCCTGTGCCCATATGGCACACAATGTCCCACATGGGGATATTTTCGTACTCAGGGGAAAATTACCCTACACGGTTTGCATTCATTTCCTTATTTAACCCCTTGTGGAATGGAAAAAATCAAGGCTAGACAAACATTATTTAATTTTTTTTTTAATATTACACTAAATCAGATCTTGTCTTGATTTTTGTCATTTTCACAAGGGGTTAAAAGATAAAAAAATAGAAATAAAAAAATGTGTGCAGCAATTTGTGTGGAGTACGGAAATACCCCACATGTGGACATAAAGCGCCATGCGGGTGCAGGGTAAGCCTCCAAAGGGAAGGAGCGCTATTTGCTTTTGGAGGCTGGATTTGGCTGGAATAGATTTCGAGGGCCATGTTGCATTTAAAGGCCTCTGTGTTGCCAAGACAATTGAAATACCCCACAGTGACCCCATTATCTGAACTACACCCTTAAGGAATGTAAAAGGGGTGTAGTGAGCATATGGACCCCACTGGTGACGAGCACAAATGTGGAACAATGTGGCGTAAAAAATTAAATATTTGGTACTGGAGCATTGATTGGGTTTGCGAATAACAAGGAATATACTGCACTCTACTCAATGGGGGATTATAATTGTGTATGGGACTCTCAGAGGGGACCGCAGAGGGCGGTCGACCCGCCGTGGCCTTGGCCACACCCCTCTCAGGAGGTTTTGCTCCGAGGGGGTTGGGTCGACGCATGGCGCAGGCTGTACCCCGCAGTTACGGGCTTTACCTGTTTTAGTACTTCTCATCAAGCGGCCTCTAGGATAGACTTGGTTATCTGTGAGGAGAACTCTGTTCCTTTTATAAAGAAAATTAAATCGGAACCTAGGTCAGTGTCGGATCACTCTCCGATTTTACTGGAGGTCGAATTTAGTACAAATGTAAGGGCCCGCAGTCCATTTCGGATGAACCCACACTGGTTTAGTGTTCTTGATAAAAACAAAGAGTTCTGTAGTGAAATATCGTGGTTTTGGTCTGTCAATAAGACATCTACTCCGGTTATAATTGCCTGGGACGCGTTGAAAGCATATATGAGAGGTATTTTCTTTAGAGATATCCTGGTTAAGAAGAGAGATTTTAGAAAAAGGAACAGGTTGCGTGGAGGAGGTAGAGATGGGAAAAACTACGGTATGAGCAAAATGACTCACAGGAGTCTTGGTTGGCGTTACAAACTGCCCAAAAGAACTATGAGACTCTTCTGAGAGAAAAAGCCCAACATAGAATTTTTTTCCAGGGCCAGAGTAACTTCACTGCAGGGGAAAACCCAATAGATCCTGGCGAATATTCTCAAGGGCAATTTAGAGAAGGCCCCCTTCAGAGCATTGAAACGCAGGGAGGGGTAATGGTAAATACTGATTGGAGATTGAGGATGAGATTGTCTCCTTTTTTTCCAAACTCTATCAGTCGGAGGCGCATATTTCGCGGCCGGACATATACGCGGTAAACTCCGGCGGAGATTTACGCTACTTGCGGCCGGCTATGTACGGACCGCGAACTTACGCCCGAAGTCTACTACGCTTCCCGAGCGCCCTACGTAGCGATCTGACAGCGGTCTTTTACTTGGAAATCTTCGGCTAGCCCCCGGACACCCCACAGAACCTTTTGGATCGCACAAAAGCTGCAAAAATGAAGAAATCACCTCTACGTACGGGACCGCATGTAACGCTACGGGCGTAAGTTACGGCATTTTCGTCCGCAAACAATGGTCTGTTCATTTTTTACGCCACCCGCATACGATCCGGGCGTAAGTTCGTACGTAGTGTGAACTGTGCAGCCATACATCGTATACTTTCCATTGTATGCAAACTACGTAAGTCTCCGGACGCTTATTCACGGAACGCGCTATGGCCGGAACTTACGTAGTGTGAACCCAGCCATAAAGTGAAACATGTACGAGAAAAACAATCTCGGAATCATAAGAATTGTAAAACCATTCAAAATTATTAATACATAAAGTGACGCCTATCAGATTTGAAAACTTTGGCTGTGTCATAAATTCCAAAAATGGGTGCGTCCCCTAAGGTTTAAACCATTTTTAACACAGGCATAAATAGATTTATGCCGCTCAAAGCACCCACAATGTGCACCATGCAACCCATACTTCAAAAACAGTATTATCAAGTCACAAATCCCCATGACTATGTTTCTCAAAAAGGACATTTCCCTCTGTGTTACCATAGCTGTGGGGTTTTTAGTCACTGGCACTTGTGACAAGGAATATTAGCATTCATGTTCCATTTCTAGGGACACGCATGGTGACTGGCTGATAAATATTCTTGAAGTTTTTACATATCAATAGGATAGTTATATGTCACACAATGTTTCACCAAAGGCTACTTATTGTGTGACTTTTTAACAGCTCTTATGGTTTTAAGTGGTATAAGGCTATAGAAATGTTTTGTCTTAGGGTATATATCACAGAGGATGATGTCCTCTAACTGTGATAGAACAACCTTCTAAAGCTACTACAAACAGCAATTGTTTAACCAGCAGCAACTGGTTTAACTTTAAGCACTGCACTCACAGACTGGTTTGAATAGACACTGAATTCACAACACCCACTGAAAGATAATAGCAACTGTTTTCACAGCACCCACTTACTAATAATAGAAAGTTTCTTCACAACACCAGGTATAAAGCCCTACCAGCACCCAGTGACCTGGAGCAGAGCGCGCTTCATAGGAGGTGGGGGCCGGCTGCAATGAGTAGCCAGCACCTCACCGTTAATGACAGGCTGCAGCGATCGTACTGCAGCGTGTCATTAACTCTTAAATGCCGCTCGGGCACGGCTTTAAGCATAAGTGGCAGGGTCAGTCCCTTGCCACTACCGATCGGAACCCGCAGTGTGACTGCGGGGGTCCTGAGCGTTAAACGGACCGCCGGACCGCCTGCCTCCGCACGGTCCGATCGGCAATCTGTTCACTGAGCCTGCACAGGCAGGCTTAATGAGCAGATCCCCTATCACACTGATCAATGCTATGCCTATGGCATAGCAATGATCAGTGTCTGCAATTCAAAGTACTGTATGTAAAACTCCCCCAAAGGGACTTCAAATGTGTAAAAAAAAAGAGTAAAAATCACTAAACACTACCCCAAAGCCCCTCCCCAATAAAAGTTTAATTCACCCCCCTTTCCCATTATATAAATAAAACATATAAAAATAAATAAACATATAATATACCGTAGCGTGTGAATTGTCCGATCTATTAAAATATAACAAGCGTCATTGCGAACGGAGTACTCAAAAGAGGGGGAAAAAGTGCATATAATGTTACATTATATATATAAAAAAAAATATAAAAATGATCAAAACGTCCGATCTTCCCAAATATGGTTTTAATAAAAACTGAGATCATGGCGGAAAAAATTACTCCCCATATATCCCTGTAGGTGAAAAAATAAAACTGCTATAAGCGTCACAATAGGCCCATTTTATTAATAATTAATTGCCAAAAAAAGGATTTAATTAAAAAAAAAATAAAATAACATTAGAGAATCTGTGTAAACCTGCATATGGTTTTGTTCGGGCTGACCTATAGAATATTGGTATCATGTCACTTTACCATATAGTGTATTATTTAGACAAGGAACCCCCCAAACGTTACCATATTGCATTCTTTTTTACGATTTCACCAATTTATATCTTCATAAATAATAATTTTATAATCCCATCATACTTGTTATGGTAAAATGAAAGGCGCCATTACACAGTACACTATTCCTGTAAAAAACAAGCACTTACATGGCCCTGTAGATAGAAAACTAAAAGTGCTGGAGCTCTTAGAAGGGGAGGAGGGAAAAACAAAAACACTAAGATCAAAATTTGCGCGGTCCACTGGGTCATTTAGGGCCTGGTCCTCAAAGGGTTAAGGGAACCATATTAGCACAATCATGCTGATGGTTCTTTTTAAGGATCTAAATCTGTAGTCTAAGGGTACTATTCAGTGTCGGACTGGAGTGCCTTGGGCCCACCAGGGAAAACCATTCTTGGGGCCCACCCTTCAGCCACCACACTTATCTATGGTAACATTAATAAGGGTCCAGTTACACGGCGTGATATGGGGCAATTTAGGGATGCAAAACAATTGCTAATCGGCAGGGAGGAATACACAGAGATGTGCAGCCGATAGCAATGCCAACTATTGGGCATTTGCTTGTCAGCTGATTTCTGGCACTTACATGGGGCTTCCTAGGAGCATTTGTTACCTATAATTGGTCTGTGTAATCGGGCTATAAGACAATTTTCTTTGCATGATAACACTATATACTTAGATACAAAAGTCATACAGCTACTAATAACACCAGTATACAAAGAGCAAATATCCCCACACATATTACCGCCATACTGTTACTGACCAGATCCTGTATACCAAGACTGATATTACCAATATTACCAGTATATAGGAGGGAAATATATCACCATACATATTACCGTCATACCGGTGCTGACCACATCCTGTATACTATGACCAATATTACAATATACAGGGGGAAATATTACCGCCACGCCACAACCATCACCACCATATTGTTACTCACCAAATCCAGTATACTAAATCCAATAAAACACACTACTAGATTACAAGTAACCAACTAATACCACACATACTGCACCCCTAACACCACCACATACTGACTAATACTACCACATACTGACTAATACCACCACATACTGACTAATGCCACTACATACTGACTAACACCACTGCTGCTACTGAATAAGATCCACTGTACAAAGATCACATCACCTCATTCAGTCATATAGACTCAGGTTCTGTACAATATATAAATTACAGTGCAGTTATATTTAGTGACTCACAGGGGACGTCTTCTCTGATCAGAGTTGTTTTCATTTTCTTTTCCATCTGCCCTGGGCCATTATGAGAACTTCTCCGAGCCACGAATCCACAGATCTGGCAGACAGACATATTAGGCTCCTCACTCTTGTACCATCTTCATCTCTATACACATTGCACATCTGTATTGGCCCCTTTACTCCCTCTTTCAGTGGGTAGCCCTGACACTATGTAATTGTGTATATATATATATATATATATATATATCCCCCTTATAGTATAGCCTCCTCTCTGTAGACGCCTTATAAATGGCCCTTGTTCAGTCCCCCATATAGACGGCCCCATGTGCATCTACTATAGTAGAAATCCTCCTCTGTGTAGTCCCCCTATAGTAGATGACAACCTCTGTGCATCCCCTATATGAGGGGTAGGGAACCTTGGCTCTCCAGCTGTTGCAAAAAACTACAACTCCCATCATGCCTGAACAGCCACAGCTAAAGCTGTAGTTTTGAAACAGCTGGAGAGCCAAATTCCCTATCACTGCCCTATAGTATATGACCCCCTCTGTGCATGCCCTACTGTATACACCCCCATGTGGTCCCCCTTATAAATGGCTCCCCTACTTTGTCTCCCTTATAAATGGCTCCCCAGTCTTGTCCATCCCCCCATAGGTAGCCCCCTTATGTCATCCTTCCCCCATATAGCCCTTTATCTTGTCCATCCCCTAAACAGCCCCCTTTGTTGTCCATCCCCCTAGACAGCCCCCTTTGTTGTCCGTCCCCCTATATAGCCCCCTTTGTTGTCCATCCCCTAAACAGCCCCCTTTGTTGTCCATCCCCCTAAACAGCCCCTTTCATTGTCCATCACCCCATATAGCCCTTTTTGTTGTCCATCCCCCTGTACCAGACTTCTTTGTTGTCCATCCCCTTTACCAGACCCCTTTGTGTCCATCCCCCTGTACCAGACCCCTTTGTTGTCCATCCCCCTGTACCAGACCCTTTTGTTGTCCATCCCCCTGTACCAGACCCCTTCTGTTGTCTCCCTCTGAAAAAAACACAAAAACAACTCACCTTACAACACGCTCCCCCGTCGGTTGCGGGTCTCTTCTTCTTTCTTCCTGACAGATCAGCAGCATCCTTGTGAAGTACCGGGCAGCACGTCACCTCTGAGTTCTGTGTGCGCCGCGCCTATGGCTTCTCGCGCTGTCAATCAGCACACTACATTAACTGGAAGCAATTGTTGTGATCGCTTCCAGTTAAAAAAAACAAAACAAAAACACCCAGCGACCGAGTGCGGCACCCAGCGACCGAGTGGGCCCCCGGGAGCATGGGGCCCCGGCTGGGCTTGCTGGCTGCAGACCACATTGCTGCAGTCTCCAGCCCTGTGTCCCCTGACAGGGGGGCGGGGCCCACTCCAGCTCGGGGCCCACGGGGATTTCCCCGGCTCCCCGGTGGCCCAGTCCGAGCCTGGTACTATTACACGGAACAATATCTGGCCGATTATGTTCCGTGTAATAAAGGCAACGATCAGCCGATGATCGTTGTCATCGCTGATTGTTGTTGATATAGGTTCTGACCTATAATCGTCGGACACCGACCACGCACCACTATGTGTAATAGCGGTGCGCGGCCGAGGCGAGGCTGACGATATGCAAAGTGGAATATATACCTATCCAGGTTGCACAGCTCCTCTTCCTTTGTACTTCTCACCGGGTCCTGCGCACTCGGCTTCTCAGCGGCCTGCCTCAGCTGACAGGCCACTCGGCTAATAACAGGCCAGGACCGCCGCAGCCAGTGATTGGGTGACTGACCTGTCAGCTGAGACAAGCCGCTGTGCAGATGGAGCGTGCGGGACCCGGGGCGAAGCATAGAGGAAGAGGAGCCCTGCAACCTGTATAGGTATGTATACAGTTTAAACAAAGGCTGCAAGGACATCGGTAACGATGTCCCTGCAGCCCTTGTTTAAACGATTATCGGCCTGTGTAATAGGCCCAGTAGATGAGCTACGATCTAGCAGATCTAGTTTAGAAGTATTATCGGGACCCCATCGGCCCGTGTAATACCACTCTAAGTCTAGATGAAAGAAGGGAAAAGGGGAGCATGATCATTAAGATTATTAATATTATTATCTTAAGATAAAAACAAAGGAATTACTTAACGGACAAACTAGATAGAGCAAGTGGTCCTTTTCTGATGCCAATCTTTTATATTTTCTATGTTTTTATGAATTTTTTTCTGTGACGCGATATAACCAAAAATCTTCAATTTTGGAATGAATAAAAAATCTAGTCTACAGCACTCCCAGAGTTCAGGTAAAAGCAAGGTGCAGTATTATTCTATTAAAAAAGTATACAAAAAAACTCACAAGTTCGGCATACAAAACACAATGTTTCGAACCTCCTGCTGTAATTCTCCCTCTTAAAAAAGACAACAAGAGGCTGTTAAAGCATAAGATTTTGTATGTTGCACTTGTGAGGTTTTTTGTGTACTTTTTTTCTTTGATGGACTAAACCACCTTGCTTTCACCTGAAATCTGTGAGTGCTGCAGACTATATTTTTACATATTTTTATAAGTTCGTAATGAATCTGGTTCGTTATGGGTCGGTTCGCTCATCCCTAATACTGAGGTTAGTTTTGGGGAAATACCTGCTGGCACCAGCTGAACTTAGATATAGTACTACTTGCATCTTCAGAATTTGGGAATTAGCTTATTTATGCATTTGTGCTGTTGACATGCATGATTACGAATTTTATAATTTAATAGTTCTAATTCTGCATGTGGCGATATAATACATGTTTATTTATATTTTGTTTACTTTATTAATTCGTAAAATCTAAAAATGGTGGTCCTCTTGGGCAGTATTATAGGCAATCATTCTATTGCTCATAACATAGTATACACTCTGGTCGGGATCTCTAATGGCGCCACAAAAAACTTACATGTCAGTTTTCTGCAACCGCTATTTACTGAATGGCGGACGCAGAAAATCTGTCAGTTTGCATGCTCCATTGTGTGATCTTCTCTGACACGGCTGTTCTGTGACCCGGTTGGTCACGGAACACTCGGTGTCTTACTCTACGTGAATATGACCTAAAGCTGCATCCATGTTTTCCAGGACTCCCTACGGTGGGATCCAACTTCTGCAAATACAGAGCGTTCGGTTTCGGAAAAACGTGGCGAACCCATACAGTTTGAGAAGGTCCACTCACCACTACGTGTAACAGTTTGGCAGTCCATTGATACAGTTTAGCAGAATCATTGGGCTGCCATGACAACCAGTCAGATTGTTGATCGGGCCACTGAATACCAATGAGGGAGATACAAATTGTTCAGATGCTGTGATCACTATTGATAGCAACATATAAACAGTTAAAAGTGTCTCTATTTCTTTTTGGATACAGTGGAGAAGCACTTTTACTTAATGGTACACTATTCTTTCATGGGTCACAACAAATTTTTGGGGCAATTTATATATTGCTATGTGGCACTTTTCATACAGATATAGTTTAGTATTTGTATGTACTGTTTAATACAGCAGGTAATAGGGGCAGAAGAGGCACAAAACTGCAGAAGCAGAGGGCTAGGGAGTTTGTATAGGTTAGATTAGGTTAGTTGCTGGTATATTGAGGTGCCAAAGATTTCTAGGCGACAAACTCTGCAGACAACAGTCATGCCTGGAAAAAGTTTAAGTGGAAGTCTGGACCAGATGAAAAGCTAAAAGAGAACTCCGCCCATTTTTATCTTTTGGCAGCTAGTAGAGGCAGGGGGAAAGTTATTACAGAACGCTAACTTACCTCTCCACGTGCCCGCGCCGCTACACCAGCTCTAGGACCCCTGCCAGAAGGCATTCTCCACCAAGACCTGGTGAAGTTACGACAAGGGGGAAAATGCCTTCCCAGCTGATGGATTGCCCACTCAATCGGTGATTGCAGCAGCGTCCTGCCCCAGTCACTGATTGGCTAAATGGGTAGTCAATCAAACGGGTTGCAATGTCGGCTGAGAGAAGGTCCCGGAGCAGTGATCCAACGCTGGAAAGGCTCCCTGCCTCTGACTTAAAAAAAAAAAAAATTCCTATCAGAGAAGACATTGCTTGTAGTTATTGGGTGTAACAGCAATATAATCACATATATGGTTTGCAAAAACCCTGAGTTGGGATCCACCACTATTTATTTGGTCATTGTATAGGGTAATATTTTGTATAGTGTTTTTATTCCATTACAGCATGGGGTGTTTCAGTCACTATGTGGTGGCCATGTTGGTAATATTGTACTTCATATAAGTGGTATTGTTGGTAATATTAGTTGTTTTATATTGACTGTCACAAAAATCTCTGCAACAATCTGTCATGTATGACTTTATCCTTAGGGTACTATTACACGGAACAATAATCGGCAGTGATTGGCTGAGTGGCCTGTCAGCTAAGACAGGCCACTCTGAAGCTGGAGCGCGCGGACCTGGGGAGAAGCACAGAAGGAAGAGGAGCCCTGCAACCTAGACAGGTAATATATAATGTTTGAACAAGGGCTGCAAGGACATCGGTAACAATGTCCCTGCAGCCCTTGTTAAACGATTATCGGGCCGTGTAATAGGCCCAATTCGACCGCGCACCACTACGTGTAATAGCGGTGTGCGGCCGGCGACTGACGATATACACTACCTTCAAAAGTTTGGGGTCACATTGAAATGTCCTTATTTTTGAAGGAAAAGCACTGTACTTTTCAATGAAGATAACTTTAAACTAGTCCTAACTTTAAACAAATACACTCTATACATTGCTAATGTGGTAAATGACTATTCTAGCTGCAAATGTCTGGTTTTTGGTGCAATATCTACATAGGTGTATAGAAGCACATTTCCAGCAACTATCACTCCAGTGTTCTAATGGTATAATGTGTTTGCTCATTGGCTCAGAAGGCTAATTGATGATTAGAAAACCCTTGTGCAATCATGTTCACACATCTGAAAACAGTCTACACGGTACAGAAGCTACAAAACTGACCTTCCTTTGAGCAGATTGTGTTTCTGGAGCATCACATTGTGGGGTCAATTAAACGCTCAAATGGCCAGAAAAAGAAAACTTTCATCTGAAACTCGACAGTCTATTCTTGTTCTTAGAAATGAAAGCTATTCCATGCGAGAAATTGCTAAGAAATTGAAGATTTCCTACAACGGTGTGTACTACTCCCTTCAGAGGACAGCACAAACAGGCTCTAACCAGAGTAGAAAAAGAAGTGGGAGGCCGCGTTGCACAACTAAGCAAGAAGATAAGCACATTAGAGTCTCTAGTTTGAGAAACAGACGCCTCGCAGGTCCCCAACTGGCATCTTCATTAAATAGTACCCGCAAAACACCAGTGTCAACATCTACAGTGAAGAGGCGGCTGCAGGATTTTGGGCTTCAGGGCAGAGTGGCAAAGAAAAAGCCATATCTGAGACTGGCCAATAAAAGAAAAAGATTAAGATGGGCAAAAGAACACAGACATTGGACAGAGGAAGACTGGAAAAAAGTGTTGTGGACGGATGAATCTAAGTTGAGGGGTTGGATCACAAAGAAGAACGTTTGTGAGACGCAGAACAAATGAAAAGATGCTGGAAGAATGCTGACGCCATCTGTTAAGCATGGTGGAGGTAATGTGATGGTCTGGGGTTGCTTTGGTGCTGGTAAGGTGGGAGATTTGTACAGGGTAAAAGGGATTCTGAATAAGAAAGGCTATCACTCTGCACCGCCATGCCATACCCAGTGGGACAGCGCTTGATTGGAGCCAATTTCATCCTACAACAGGACAATGACCCTAAACACACCTCCAAATTGTGCAAGAATTATTTACAGCAGAAGCAGGCAGCTGGTATTCTATCAGTAATGGAGTGGCCAGCGCAGTCCCCAGATCTGAACCCCATTGAGCTGTGAGCTGTGGGGGCAGCTTGACCGTATGGTACGCCAGAAGTGCCATCCAACCAATCCAACTTGTGGGAGCTGCTTCTAGAAACGTGGGTGCAATTTCTCCAGCTTACCTCAACAGATAATAGCTAGAATGCCAAAGGTGTGCAATGCTGTAATTGCTGCAAAAGGACTAATATTTGACGAAAGCAAAGTTTGATGTAAAAACAATGTATTTCAAATACAATCATTATTTCTAACCTTGTCAATGTCTTGACTCTATTTTCTATTCATTTCACAACGTATGGTGGTGAATAAGTGTGACTTTTCATTGAAAACACAAAATTGTTTGGGTGACTCCAAACTTTTGAACGGTTGTGTCCATTACCTATCCAGGCTACAGGGCTCCTCTTCCTCTGTGCTTCTCCCTGGGTCTGCACGCTCCAGCTTCAGAGTGGCCTGTCTCAGCTGACAGGCCGCTCATCCAATCACTGGCTGGGACCACCGCGGCCAGTGATTGCTGAGTGGCCTGTCAGCTGAGACAGGCCACTCTGAAGCTGGAGCATTCGGACCCGGAGAGAAGCACAGAGGAAGAGGAGCCCTGCAACCTGGACAGGTAATGTATAACGTTAAAACAAGGGCTACAAGGACATCGGTAACAATGTCCCTGCAGCCCTTGTTAAACGATTATCGGGCCGTGTAATAGGCCCAGTAAACAAGCGCCAATCAAGCAGATCAGCGCTCGTTTACATTTATTATCGGGTCCCCATCAACCCATCTAATAGTACCCTTACAGGACACCAAGTCCCGAATACATTAAATGGTACATAGTTGATGAGCTCTGGTACTGGTTCAGAATAGGAGTCAGGATCTTTTAATTTACACCTCTAATTTTTCATTAGTAACTAACCAGACAAAGATTACTGTACCTGGGTTTGAGGTTTGAGGTATGATTGGTGCCCCTTGGGTTTATAGGGGTTCTCTATGGTGACAGATGTTCTCTAACCTCAGCATACTGTACATTGGTGATGATTAGGGATGAGCGAACATGTTTGTAAATGTTCGTAACGAACATGAAGCTAATTGTTAATGGTCACCCATCACGAACAATGTTCAATGATCGGAATGGTTATAACGATCATTTTCGAACATATTCAAACTTGCGAATATACGCCACTGGCTAATTTACGCTTGTGCGTAACGCTAGACCGAAACTTAACCAATCTGTGCACAATCTGTATGCAAATGAGTATGTAAATGAAATGTGTATGCAACTGTGTAATTTACGTTTTAATTTATGTTTTATCATAATTTGTATGCATGTGTGTACACCGAAACGTACTTCTATTGTATATTTGTTATTTGTTTGTGAATATTCGGTGAATAATACCGTTGTTATTTGTTTGTGAAAGTTGGACTGATTACAATCATTTTCTTTTTTGTTCGTGTTTGGGATCCGAACCGAACATCGGGATGTTCGCTCATGACTAGTGATGATAATCATCGTATTTCACTCTGGTGCAGAGTCTTTACCTGATTACGAAGGTGTCTAGACTTCTCAGTAATGCAGTTGATGTGTCCCCAGCGCTCTCATCTGACGCCATCTCTCCAGATGTTCCATACAGAGCTGATTGCATCAAGAGAGCTATGTATCATACACCTCACATGGCCGCACAGGGTACATGCGCTCTCCCCAGAGGCTTTTTCCATGCAGCCCAATCAGCATGTGACAAAATGTATTAAGCATTTGGGAGGTGAATATGTGTAATAGAGAGGAGAATCTTATGACATAAAGGACTCTACGGCCTCATATACTTCCCGACTAATAGGGTTGATCCTGGATTTACTCCAGTGAAATATAACATACAGCTCATTCATTCTCTGCACTAACATATAATATATAATGCGGTTCAGGGAAGAAACAGAGTGCTGCACCTCACACCTATGGCTGATACTAGTGCCGCTTGGCTAAATAAAAAACACATCAGAATTTTGTGTATGAATTGATCAAGCCATACTGCCCCATGTACCTCGTGCGGTATCTGATACACATGGGTCCCTACACTAAGTCCACACCGTGCCAGTCAGTGGCCACCAACCCCGCAGGCGTGCACAGCCAGGGAACGGGGCCATGGGACGGGGCCTGCGACCGCCCCCCATGACCCAGACCACAACAGACCCAAAAACACCACACCCACCCAGCACCGCCGGCGGAGAAGGTCGCCCCCAAGCAGCACAAGTCTGGATAAGGTATTGCGCTCACCATAGCTGCAGCAAACAGAATGGGAAAAAACAGGAGGGATTAAAACCATGTGCACTCAGGTGTCTCCTGCTAATTGCGGTCATGTGGGTCTCACCAGGAGGAGTGCAATACACGGAGAAAAGAGAGAAACAAAATGCGGTCAGGGAAGAAACAGAGTGCTTGCACCTCACACCTATGGCTGATACTAGTGCGCTTGGCTAAATAAAAAAACATCAGAATTTTGTGTATGAATTGATCAAGCCATACTGCCCATGTACCTCGTGCCGGTATCTGATACACATGGGTCCCTACACTAAGTCCCAACCGTGCCAGTCAGTGGCCACCAACCCCGCAGGCGTGCACAGCCAGGGGAACGGGGGCCATGGGCGGCCCTGCGACCCCCTCATGCCACACAGGACCAGACCCAAAAACACCACACCAGAACCCGCCAGCACCGCCGGCGGAGAAGGTCGCCCCCAAGCAGCACGAAGTCTGGATAAGGTATTGCGCTCACCATAGCTGCAGCAAACAGAATGGGAAAAAACAGGAGGGATTAAAACCATGGCCTCAGGTGTCTCCTGCTAATTGCGGTCATGTGGGTCTCACCAGGAGGAGTGCAATACACGGAGAAAAGAGAGAAACAAAATGCGGTTCAGGGAAGAAACAGAGTGCTGCACCTCACACCTATGGCTGATACTAGTTGCCGCTTGGCTAAATAAAAAACACATCAGAATTTTGTGTATGAATTGATCAAGCCATACTGCCCCATGTACCTCGTGCCGGTATCTGATACACATGGGTCCCTACACTAAGTCCACACCGTGCCAGTCAGTGGCCACCAACCCCGCAGGCGTGCACAGCCAGGGAACGGGGGCCATGGGACGGCCCTGCGACCCCCATGCCACAGGACCAGACCCAAAAACACCACACCAGAACCCGGCCAGCACCGCCGGCGGAGAAGGTCGCCCCCAAGCAGCACAAGTCTGGATAAGTATTGCGCTCACCAATAGCTGCAGCAAACAGAATGGGAAAAAACAGGAGGGATTAAAACCATGTGCACTCAGGTGTCTCCTGCTAATTGCGGTCATTGTGGGTCTCACCAGGAGGAGTGCAATACACGGAGAAAAGAGAGAAACAAAATGCGGTTCAGGGAAGAAACAGAGTGCTGCACCTCACACCTATGGCTGATACTAGTGCCGCTTGGCTAAATAAAAAACACATCAGAATTTTGTGTATGAATTGATCAAGCCATACTGCCCCATGTACCTCGTGCCGGTATCTGATACACATGGGTCCCTACACTAAGTCCACACCGTGCCAGTCAGTGGCCACCAACCCCGCAGGCGTGCACAGCCAGGGAACGGGGGCCATGGGACGGCCCTGCGACCCCCATGCCACAGGACCAGACCCAAAAACACCACACCAGAACCCCGGCCAGCACCGCCGGCGGAGAAGGTCGCCCCCAAGCAGCACAAGTCTGGATAAGGTATTGCGCTCACCATAGCTGCAGCAAACAGAATGGGAAAAAACAGGAGGGATTAAAACCATGTGCACTCAGGTGTCTCCTGCTAATTGCGGTCATGTGGGTCTCACCAGGAGGAGTGCAATACACGGAGAAAAGAGAGAAACAAAATGCGGTTCAGGGAAGAAACAGAGTGCTGCACCTCACACCTATGGCTGATACTAGTGCCGCCTTGGCTAAATAAAAAAACACATCAGAATTTTGTGTATGAATTGATCAAGCCATACTGCCCCATGTACCTCGTGCCGGTATCTGATACACATGGGTCCCTACACTAAGTCCACACCGTGCCAGTCAGTGGCCACCAACCCCGCAGGCGTGCACAGCCAGGGAACGGGGGCCATGGGACGGCCCTGCGACCCCCATGCCACAGGACCAGACCCAAAAACACCACACCAGAACCCGGCCAGCACCGCCGGCGGAGAAGGTCGCCCCCAAGCAGCACAAGTCTGGATAAGGTATTGCGCTCACCATAGCTGCAGCAAACAGAATGGGAAAAAACAGGAGGGATTAAAACCATGTGCACTCAGGTGTCTCCTGCTAATTGCGGTCATGTGGGTCTCACCAGGAGGAGTGCAAAACACGGAGGAAAAGAGAGAAACAAAATGCGGTTCAGGGAAGAAACAGAGTGCTGCACCTCACACCTATGGCTGATACTAGTGCCGCTGGCTAAATAAAAAACACATCAGAATTTTGTGTATGAATTGATCAAGCCATACTGCCCCATGTACCTCGTGCCTGTATCTGATACACATGGGTCCCTACACTAAGTCCCCACCGTGCCAGTCAGTGGCCACCAACCCGCAGGCGTGCACAGCCAGGGAACGGGGCCATTGGGACGGCCCTGCGACCCCATGCCACAGACCAGACCCCAAAAACACCACACCAGAACCCAGGCCAGCACCGCCGGCGGAGAAGGTCGCCCCCAAAGCAGCACAAGTCTGGATAAGGTATGCGCTCACCATAAGCTGACAGCACACAGGGGCAGTATGGCCTTGATCAATTCATACACAAAATTCTGATCGGTGTTTTATATTTAAGCCAGGGCCACTACGTATCAGCCATAGGTGTGATGTGCAGCACTCGTTTCTTATCTGAGCCACATTTTGTTTCTCTCTTTTCTCCGTGTTTTGCACTCCTCCTGGTGAGACCCACATGACCGCAATTAGCAGGAGACACCTGAGTGCACATGGTTTTAATCCCTCCTGTTTTTTTCCCATTCTGTTTGCTGCAGCTATGGTGAGCGCAATACCTTATCCAGACTTGTGCTGCTTGGGGGCGACCTTCTCCGCCGGCGGTGCTGGCCGGGTTCTGGTGTGGTGTTTTTGGGTCTGGTCCTGTGGCATGGGGGTCGCAGGGCCGTCCCATGGCCCCCGTTCCCTGGCTGTGCACGCCTGCGGGGTTGGTGGCCACTGACTGGCACGGTGTGGACTTAGTGTAGGGACCCATGTGTATCAGATACCGGCACGAGGTACATGGGGCAGTATGGCTTGATCAATTCATACACAAAATTCTGATGTGTTTTTTATTTAGCCAAGCGGCACTAGTATCAGCCATAGGTGTGATGTGCAGCACTCTGTTTCTTCCCTGAGCCACATTTGTTTCTCTCTTTTCTCCGTGTTTTGCACTCCTCCTGGTGAGACCCACATGACCGCAATTAGCAGGAGACACCTGAGTGCACATGGTTTTAATCCCTCCTGTTTTTTTCCCATTCTGTTTGCTGCAGCTATGGTGAGCGCAATACCTTATCCAGACTTGTGCTGCTTGGGGGCGACCTTCTCCGCCGGCGGTGCTGGCCGGGTTCTGGTGTGGTGTTTTTGGGTCTGGTCCTGTGGCATGGGGGTCGCAGGGCCGTCCCATGGCCCCCGTTCCCTGGCTGTGCACGCCTGCGGGGTTGGTGGCCACTGACTGGCACGGTGTGGACTTAGTGTAGGGACCCATGTGTATCAGATACCGGCACGAGGTACATGGGGCAGTATGGCTTGATCAATTCATACACAAAATTCTGATGTGTTTTTTATTTAGCCAAGCGGCACTAGTATCAGCCATAGGTGTGATGTGCAGCACTCTGTTTCTTCCCTGAGCCACATTTTGTTTCTCTCTTTTCTCCGTGTTTTGCACTCCTCCTGGTGAGACCCACATGACCGCAATTAGCAGGAGACACCTGAGTGCACATGGTTTTAATCCCTCCTGTTTTTTTCCCATTCTGTTTGCTGCAGCTATGGTGAGCGCAATACCTTATCCAGACTTGTGCTGCTTGGGGGCGACCTTCTCCGCCGGCGGTGCTGGCCGGGTTCTGGTGTGGTGTTTTTGGGTCTGGTCCTGTGGCATGGGGGTCGCAGGGCCGTCCCATGGCCCCCGTTCCCTGGCTGTGCACGCCTGCGGGGTTGGTGGCCACTGACTGGCACGGTGTGGACTTAGTGTAGGGACCCATGTGTATCAGATACCGGCACGAGGTACATGGGGCAGTATGGCTTGATCAATTCATACACAAAATTCTGATGTGTTTTTATTTAGCCAAGCGGCACTAGTATCAGCCATAGGTGTGATGTGCAGCACTCTGTTTCTTCCCTGAGCCACATTTTGTTTCTCTCTTTTCTCCGTGTTTTGCACTCCTCCTGGTGAGACCCACATGACCGCAATTAGCAGGAGACACCCTGAGTGCACATGGTTTTAATCCCTCCTGTTTTTTTTTCCCATTCTGTTTGCTGCAGCTATGGTGAGCGCAATACCTTATCCAGACTTGTGCTGCTTGGGGGCGACCTTCTCCGCCGGCGGTGCTGGCCGGGTTCTGGTGTGGTGTTTTTGGGTCTGGTCCTGTGGCATGGGGGTCGCAGGGCCGTCCCATGGCCCCCGTTCCCTGGCTGTGCACGCCTGCGGGGTTGGTGGCCACTGACTGGCACGGTGTGGACTTAGTGTAGGGACCCATGTGTATCAGATACCGGCACGAGGTACATGGGGCAGTATGGCTTGATCAATTCATACACAAAATTCTGATGTGTTTTTTATTTAGCCAAGCGGCACTAGTATCAGCCATAGGTGTGATGTGCAGCACTCTGTTTCTTCCCTGAGCCACATATAATATATAATATTTTTATACATTCAAGCACTTAGACCTGTAGCAGGCAGGCATTGGTTGGTGACTGGTTTACCCACCTTTAACTGCACTGCCTATTTATAAAGATGGCGGGACCATGCAAAAAAGGAAGGACTTTGCCCTCTGACATTTTGTCTCGCACCCCCTCCTGATAGTCTGTAAGCTCATGCATGCGAGCAGGGCCCTCACTCCTCATGTATGGATAATTATATGTAGATCTCTGTAATGTCTGATTTTTGTCTATGTATGTACCCCAGAATTGTAAAGTGCTGCGGAATCTGTTGGCGCTATATAAATAAAAATATATTATTATTATTATTATTATTATACTGTCAGCAACACAAACCTCGGGGACAATTCACTGAAAGGGAAAGAACATTAATGCACATACAACCCAACATGGAAAAATACAAAACCCATAGACATCTGTCTATAGTGAGAACCTTCTATGTTATAATACTGACAGCAAGCATGGATCTTAAAAGTAGTGAAGAATAAGAATTTAAACTCTAATGGGATATTACACTCAATGTTGAAGAAAAAAATGACCAAGAAAGAGTTGTTGGACTTAAAAAAAAACTATATGGGTAAGTGTAATGATGATTACAGCTTCGATCGAGAGGATACGTTTTTTTTGGGAAAACTGTACAACAAATAGGAGGCTCTATCTCTAATGAGATAGGATTGGGCATTGAGGCATACAGGTTCTATAGGGCATCCTGTGGCATGGCAGGTTTACCCACAGGTGTTGTAGCTGGGCCTGTAGATTCTGTACACACATAGGTTACTGAAGCTGATGGCTTATTTTATCACATAAGTTATAAATCTGGTGACAAGGAAGTACAATCTGGCAGAGACATTCCTGGCAAACTCTAAAAACCAGCTGGAAGCCATGAGAGGCAACACATGTAGCCACAGGAGGTCCTGTACATACAGTATCTCTGAACGGTTAGTGTCCCTTATGTCACTACTAGAGGTGTGACTGACTGTCCTATGTGATGTCTCCCCAGATCATCATACCAGTAGTTGGGTCAGTATGTCGTTTCACAGCAAAGGCAGGGCTGAAGGGCGCACCAGGAGGCCTCCATACTCGACTCAACTGTTATCAGATCCCAAAGCAACCTGGATTTGTCACTAAAGATTATACAGTTCCAATCCGTAGCAGCTCAGATATACTGTTCATGACACCAGTGGCTGGCTGTCAATTGCAGGACACATAGTGGCACCATGACATGAAATTCCCTTCTGCTATAGCCCTGGAAATAGTCCAGGCAGAGACAGAGGGGTGGAATAACGGGAGCCGTGTCTTGATGGGGGATGAGAAAACTGGAGGATCTGCCTGAAATATAACAGCATGCCGAGTTTTCAACAATCTGACATTTCTATCATATTTTGTCAATGAATATATAATAAGAAAACATTATGGGGGAAATTTAGGGCTTTGCGCCTATTTTTTAGGTGAATATTAGATTCTCGACAGGCAAATATATTAGATGTAACTTTTTTTAATCTACCTGTTTTGAGTATTCACCAAAAATTACATAATCCGGGATTTACGCCCCAATTTATCATTTGCCTTTTTATCATTTGACTTTTTAAAAACTAGTGCAGACCTACGTTGGTCAGTACCAGGTAAATTTGTTTGCGCCTTTTTCCAACTTTTTACTATGTGTGACTTTTCCAAAATCGTACACAATATATTAGAACAAAATAAACACCAACCCACATTAGAATAGTAGCACACATTAGACTCCTTAGTAAATATCCCCCTACGGTCTTTCTTTTGTTTGGTAATTTTAATTTTTTTCGCATGGCAACACCTTTTTGAAAACTGTTACATCGTTTGTTGAATTCTATAAACTGTAGCAGAAAACAGAGCAAAACTTCAGAAGTGGATTGCTATTATTACTGTCCCATAAATGGCTACTGCTTGACACTGACATGGCTTATTAAAATCACCTATTTAACTTGAACCAAAACCTTTAATATTTATTTGATGGGGTCACATTAGGCATGAATGCGATTAATTTCCCTACCCCATCCTATGTTAGGCCCCCCACACCGATAACTGAATCAGCAATAAAAGTCTGACAAATGACATGGTGCCATGACAGAGGTCAAGTGATAAGAGCAGGTGATTAATGCTCGTAGATAATCCACCAACAGAGAAAAATGAGCGTCTTCCAATCTGGAAAGCCTGTTTATTGGTATTTCATCCCTGATAAAGGTGCAGCCAGATGGCTCCTGTCATCCACAGACCCTGCTCACTCTCTATGGTCTGATCCTTCAGGATCAGAGTGGGGGTAGAAACCAAATGGATGAGATAGAATCTGCAGTGGGAGGCAAAACGGAACTGCAAATTTTTAGAAGTTCCAAGCCCCAACTTCTGTCAGTTATTAGGGATGTACTAGACAACCTGATATGCCAGATAAGCGAGCATCGATCTGCTAAAGGGCTCGACTATCGTTGGCAAGGGCTGCAAGGACATATCTGTGCTGTCTGTTTCCAGGGTTCCACAAACAAGGATCTTTCGTGCAGCCTGACCGCTGGATTTATCAATCCCGCTGATCAGTGCTGATTTGCACCAGCCTGTGGACGACAAAATCAATAGTGTAAAAGGACCGTTAGTTATACCTATCTCTGAGAAAAGTAGGGTGACAACCAACATGGCCTTCTGTGGGGGTTACTCCCCAGCTTATGGTTCTGAATGATGATTCTTCTTAGTGATGCAACAACATGGATGATGTATGATTACTAGAGATGACCACAACTTGAGCATGCTTGAGTATGATTGTTCAGCATTTGAACTGGTGGCTAAAGAAGTTCAATGCAGCCCTAGGTAATCCTGGAAAACATGAATACAACCATAGACCATAGACTGCATCCATGTTTCCTGGAGTCCCTATGGTCACATCTAGCATCTTCAGCCACCGTTATTCAGATGCCGAACTATGTTACTTGAGCTTGCTCGAGTGTGCTAATCTCTAATGATTACAAAACTAGTTCCATTTTATGAAAGGTATAGGGCCCGATTGGTTCTCTTGTAGCTTCTCCTGAAGCAGCTATAACCAAGAAATGACTGAATAAAGTAGATACTTACAGAAGTCAGGGATGTGTATGTATTGGGTATAGTGGGTGTATTGAGAGAGAGATTTGATAGGAGTTGGGTTGTTGATGAAAAGTTTGTAAGTAATTTGCATAAGATTTTATTGAGTTTATGTTATCTTGCCTTCTGCTTTGTCACTTTGTGTCTCACTATGTTGTGTTACAGTGCACTGGTTTAGTTGTATTGGGTTATTTGAATATGTTTTGTATTGCATTTTGAATTGCATTCAGGTTATTATTATTATTATTTTTTATAATTTTATTTTTCAAACAAACAAATTATACAAAAAGAAAGGAACATCCATGTTTAACAATGCTTCCTATACAATAATTCATAGTACATTTTATCCCTTTAAACCCACCCCATCCATTCCCGAGAGAGAGGGAGAAAGAAGAAAAGAAAGAAAGAAAAAAAAAAGGGAAACCCCCCCCAAATAAATTAACATTTCCCTTCCTTTCTTCCTTCCCCCTAAAACCATTAATTCAACCCTCCTCCCATCCATGGTCCCCACAGCCTATAGTATCATTTATGGCTTTATGAGATTTTTGCCTGGCCAAATACTCTTCATAATTAAGAACCTTCTCGACCAAGTTATTCCATTCCTCAATAGAAGGGGCAGCTTCTCCAAACCATTTTCTAGAGATAACTATTTTAGCAAGTGATATTAGTTTATTGATTAGTACCCAGTCTTTGATCATTGTTGTACGCCTCCAGCACAAATCTGGGAGCGTCCTACCAGCAACAGGACCCAGTTTCCCTCCATTTGTCTTCTCACAGAGGTCCAGAACTCTTGAAGAACGGGACAATCCCACAATAAATGAAAGAAGTCTGCATCTTCCATCTGGCATTTAGGACACTCAGAATTGGATCTACATCCCTTCCTATATAAGTCCCTAGGAGAGAAATATATTCCAAGAAGATTTTTCAACTGAATCAATCTATGGGCAGGATTGATTGAGACATAATTGAGGCATTAGGTTATTTTACATGTTACATTGTATTATGTCGTTTTGAAATGTATTATGTCACATATTATATGAATTGTTGCCATGGAATGAGTTATGTTATATTGTATTATACCTAGTTTTGATACATTATGTTGTGTTGCACCATAAAAATATACAATGCAATTGGAATGTCTTCAAACCCTTTAACTTTTTTCACATTTCTTTTTGTTTTGGTCTGGTTCTTAAAGTGTGTCTGTCATGACATATAAAGAAATCTCACAGCAAATATATAATTATTGCTTGCATTATGTATGCTGTCCATTCTTATTTTAATGTTGCCACTCCTGGAGTTTGCTAAATTGCACCTAAAGGACTCTTTAAAGGACTCTGTACCCACAATCTGACCCCCCCCCCAAACCGATTGTACCTTCAGATAGCTGCTTTAATCCAAGATCTGTCCTGAGGTCTGTTCGGCAGGGATACAGTTATTGTCCTAAAAAAACCCTTTTTAAACTTGCAACCCCGTGCCCAACGGCCATGGCCTAGATTGCGTATGCATTAGGCTGGCCCAACTTCTCTGTCCCTCCTCCCCGCCCTCTTCATCATTAGGAATGCTCCAGATTGTCTCCTATTCATCAGCTGTGTCAGCACGGCACATGGGCTGAATCGTTAAGGCACCTGTGCAATGTTCAGGCAGGGGAAAATGTTCCAGTGGCATTGCTAAGGTTGAAGAGGATGGGGAGGAGGGACGGAGGGGACGGTAAAAAGTTAGGGCACAGATACTCCTGTTGGGCACGGGGCTGCAAGTTTATGGGTGCCTTCACAACTACCGGATCCGCAGCGGATCTCACTTCTGCGGATTCGCAGCGAGATCAGCTGCAGATCCAGTATCATTCCCCCCTATGATAGCACATACTCGCAGCAGGATTGACATCCCGCTGTGACTATGTGCTTTAACCCCCTGGCGCCCCACAGCCCCGCCGCTCGCATCAGCCCCACCACCAGCATCCTCTATCTCCTCCCCCATCATCCCTGCCGCCCGAATCCTCCATCCCGGCCCCCATCAGCACCACCGCCCGCATCCTGCAGTCCACCGCCGAGAGCATACATTACCTGCTCCTCGGCGTGGCTGCAGTGAGGCTCCCGATCCCGCTCAGCCGATCAGTGTTGCGTGCGCTGATTGGTGAGCGGGACCGGAGCCGGGGAGCCTCACTAAAGCCGCGCTGCCAAGCAGGTAATATATGCTTTCGGCGGCGGGCTGCAGGATGCAGGCGGTTAGGATGGAGGATGCGGGCGGCGGGGATGATGGAGGATGTGGGCAGCGGGGGTGATGGGGCTGGGGATAGAGGATGCCGGTGGCGGGCTGATGCGAGAGGCGGGGCTGTGGGCACCAGGTAAAGCACATACTCACAGCGGGATGTCAATCCCGCTGCGAGTATGTGCTAACATAGGCATCAATGGTACTGGATCCACAGCTGATCTTGCTGCGAATCCGCAGAAGTGAGATCCGCTTCGGATCGGTAGGTGCGAAGGCACTCTAAAATTTTTTTTTATGACAATAACTGCATCACCTGCCGAACGGACCCCAGGATAGATCTTGGATTAAAAGCAGCTATCCGAAGGTACAAGCAGTTTGGGCGGGGGGGGGGCAGGTGAGGGTACAGAGTCACTTTAAAGGACTGTGAGAAACAAAATTCTGTGGTCTGATGCCAATGGCGGATTATAATGTAGGCGGTTTGGGTGGCCGCCCGGGGCCGAGGCTCCGGGGGGGCCCATGCCTTGCCGCCTACATTTAATGCCGCCCGGGAGGCCCCCTTCCCCCCGCCACTGCAGGCTCTTGTGACCGCAAGCATTGTTTCGCTTGCGGTCACAAGAGTCTCCATCTGCAGTCTCCGGCTGAGCGCGGCTGCCGGGGGTGTCCGGTCCTCTCCCCGGCAGCGCGCGCATCTCACAGCTCCTAGTGCCGCCTGGGGCCCTGACTTCCGGTACTGGGAGCGCACGTACCGGAAGTCAGGGCCCAGGCGGCACTAGGAGCTGTGTGATGCGCGCGCTGCCGGGGAGAGGACGGACACCCCTGGCAGCCGCGCTCAGCCGGAGACTGCAGACGGAGAGAGGATCGACTGGGGGGAACGCAGGGTAGGTGAGTTGTATTTTGTTATTTTTGTGTTATTTACTGACTGGGGGGACATCTATAAAGGGGAGAAGAGGGGGACCATCTATAAGGGGGGGGGGAGAGGGGGGGGACCATCTATAAGGGGGAAAGGAGGGGGACCATCTATAAGGGGGGGGGAGAGGGGGACAGCTATAAGGGGGGAGAGGGGGACCATCTATAAGGGGGGGGGGAAAGGAGGACCAGCTATAAGGGGGGGGGGCAGCTATAAGGGGGGAAAGGAGGACCAGCTATAAGGGGGGAAGAGGGGGACCAGCTATAGGGGGAGGGGGGGACCAGCTATAAGGGGGGGAGAGGGGGACCAGCTATAAGGGGGGAGAGGGGGACCATCTATAAGGGGGGGAAAGGAGGACCACTATAAGGGGGGGGAAAGGAGGACCAGCTATAAGGGGGGACAGAGGGGGACCAGCTATAAGGGGGGAAAGAGGGGGACCAGCTATAAGGGGGAAAGAGGGGGACCAGCTATAAGGGGGGGGGGAAGGAGGACCAGCTATAAGGGGGGGGGAAAGGAGGACCCAGCTATAAGGGGGGGACAGAGGGGACCAGCTATAAGGGGGGGGAAGGAGGACCAGCTATAAGGGGGGACAGATGTGGACCAGCTATAAGGGGGGAAAGGGGGACCATCTATAAGGGGGGAAAGAGGGGGACCATCTATAAGGGGGGACAGAGGGGGACCAGCTATAAGGGGGGGGGAAAGAGGGGGACCCAGCTATAAGGGGGATGAGGGGGACCAGCTATAAGGGGGGAAAAGGAGGACCAGCTATAAGGGGGGACAGAGGGGGACCAGCTATAAGGGGGGAAAAGGGGACCAGCTATAAGGGGGGGAAAGGAGGACCAGCTATAAGGGGGGAGAGGGGGACCATTTATAAGGGGGGGAAAGGAGGACCAGCTATAGGGGGGGGGGGGGGGGCAAAGGGGGGGGGAGAGGGGGACCATCTATAAGGGGGGGAAAGGAGGAGGACCGGCTATAAGGGGGGGAAAGGAGGACCAGCTATAAGGGGGGAGAGGGAAGAGGGGGACCATTATAAGGGGGAAAGAGGGGGACCAGCTATAAGGGGGGGAAAGAGGGGGACCAGCTATAAAGAGGGAAAGAGGGGGGGGCATCTATAAGGGAGGGGAAAGAGGGGGACCAGCTATAAAGAGGAAAGAGGGGGGACCAGCTATAAGGGGGGAAGAAAGGAGGACCATCTATAAGGGGAAGAGGAAGAGGGGGACCATCTATAAGGGGGGGGGGAAAGGAGGACCAGCTATAAGGGGGGAAGAGGAAGAGGGGGACCATCTATAAGGGGGGAAAGAGGGGGACCAGCTATAAAGAGGGTGGGGCCATTATAAGGGGGGAAAGAGGGGGACCATCTATAAGGGGGGAAAGAGGGGGACCAGCTATAAGGAGGAAAGAGGGGGGACCATCCTATAAAGGGGGAAAGAGGGGGGCCATCTATAAGGGGGAAAGAGGGGACCAGCTATAAGGGGGGAAAGAGGAGGACCAGCTTAAGGGGGGAAAGGAGGACCAGCTATAAGGGGGGAGAGGAAGAGGGGGACCATCTATAAGGGGGGAGAGGGGGACCATCTATAAGGGGGGAAAGAGGGGGACCAGCTTAAGGGGGGAAAGAGGGGGACCATCTATAAGGGGGGAGAGGAGGACCAGCTATACGGGGGGGAAAGAGGGGGACCATCTATAAAGGGAGGGGAGGAGGGGGGACCATCTATAAGGGAGGGGGGAGAGGGGGACCATCTATAAGGGAGGGGGGAGAGGGGGACCATCTATAAGGGGGGAGAGGGGGACCATCTATAAGGGGGGAGAGGAAGAGGGGGACCATCTATAAGGGGGGAAAGGAGGACCCGCTATAAGGGGGGAAAGAGGGGGACCAGCTATAAGGGGGAAAGGAGGACCAGCTATAAGGGGGGAAAGAGGGGGACCAGCTATAAGGGGGAAAGGAGGACCATCTATAAGGGGGGAGAGGGGGACCATCTATAAGGGGGAAAGAGGGGACCAGCTATAAGGGGGGAGAGGGACCATCTATAAGGGGGGGGGGGGAAGAGGGGGACCATTTATAAAGGGAGGGGGAGAGGGGGACCATCTAAAGGGCTGGGGGAGAGGGGGACCATCTATAAGGGGGGAGAGGGGGCCAGCTATAAGGGGGGGAAAGAGGGGGACCAGCTATAAGGGGGGAAAGAGGGGGGACCAGCTATAAGAGAGGAAAGGAGGACCAGCTAAAGGGGGGAAGAGGGAAGAGGGGGACCATCTATAAGGGGGAAAGAGGGGGACCATCTATAAGGGGGGAAAAGAGGGGGACCAGCTATAAGGGGGGGGGAAAGAGGGGGACCATCTATAAGGGGGGGAAAGAGGGGGACATCTATAAAGGGGGGAAAGGAGGACCAGCTATAAGGGGGGGAAAAGAGGGGGACCATCTATAAGGGAGGGGGGAGAGGGGGACCATCTATAAGGGAGGGGGTGAGGGGGACCATCTATAAGGGGGAGAGGGGACCATCTATAAGGGGGGAGAGGAGGACCATCTATAAGGGGGGGAAAGAGGGGGACCATTATAAAGGGGGGGGGAGAGGGGGACCATCTATAAGGGAGGGGGGAGAGGGGGGGCAGCTATAAGGGGGAAAGGAGGACCAGCTATAAGGGGGGAGAGGGAAGAGGGGGGCCAGCTATAAGGGGGGAAAGGAGGACCAGCTATAAGGGGGGGGAGAGGGGGACCAGCTATAAGGGGGAAAGGAGGACCAGCTATAAGGGGGGAGAGGGAAGAGGGGGACCATCTATAAAGGGAGGGGGGAGAGAGGGACCATCTATAAGGGGGGGAAAGAGGGGGCCATCTATAAAGGGGGAAAGGGGGACCATCTATAAAGGGGGGAAAGAGGGGGACCATCTATAAGGGGGGGAAAGAGGGGGACCATCTATAAGGGGGAAAGAGGGGGACCATCTATAAAGGGGGAAAGAGGGGGGACCATCTATAAGGGGGGGGGAAGAGGGGGACCATCTATGAGGGGGGGAAGAGGGGGACCATCTATAAGGGGGGGAAGAGGGGGACCATCTATAAAGGGGGAAAGAGGGGGACCATCTATAAAGGGGGAAAGAGGGGGACCATCTATAAGGGGGGGAAGGGGGAACATCTATAAAGGGGGAAAGAGGGGGACCATCTATAAGGGGGGGGGGAAGAGGGGGACCATCTATAGAGGGGAAAAGAGGGGGACATCTATAAAGGGGGGACTATCTCTATAGGATTAGCACCCTCTCTCCTGACATTTCTGTGCTGCGGGACCTCCCCTATAGATCAGCACCTCCTCTCCTGACATCCTCTGTGCTACTGTGACCTCTCCTATAAGATCAGCACCCTCCTCTCCTGACATCCTCTGTGCTGCTTGGACCTTGGGGGGGGGGCAACATCAGGGGACCAGGTGAGGTGGCAATATGTTTATGGAGGCAGTGGAGGTGGGGTGGACAATGCTTACTGGGGGTAGCAGCAAGGGACCAAACATTATGTTTATTGGGGCCAGCAGGGAGGGGAGGCAGGCAGTGTGTATTGGGGGACAGTGTGTGTGTGTGTGTGTGTGTGTGGGGTAGGGGGCGCAGTAGCAGATATAATGTGGGCGAATTGACTGGGGGGGGGCCCAGGTCGGGGGGGACAGCCCGGGGCCCAGGGGTACATTTAATCCGCCACTGTCTGATGCAACCATTATTGAATCTTTTGCCTCAATTCTACGCATCATGTATGGAGGAAAACCAGGAACTGCTCTTCACCATCCATACAGTAAAGTGTGGAGGTGACAGCATCATCGATGAGGAGGTGATTTTTTAGCAGCTGGGCCTGGGAGATAGGAGATGTCCAGCAGGGGGACAGTCTCTGGAGGGACCTCGGGGGGATTCTACAGAGAAGAATGGCATAAATCCCTCAAACGCAGGTCTCAAGCCTTGTGGCATCATTCCAAGAGGACGGGAGGCTGGAATTGCTCTCACAGATGACTTAATGGGTCTGAAATTTATGTCAATGCAATATTTTCCTTATCAATAAATTTCATAGTTTTTAGTTAGTCATTATGGGGTATAATTCACATAAAATTTTGAAAAAAGTGGAAATGGTCTGAAGACTTTCTAAATTGTACAATGTTAGTAACGTCGCAGATAAGATGGTAAATTCTTTAACCAGATTCAATGACTAGATGCTGAAGTCCGCAGGTTTTATTAATCATTATAGTCATGTCATCACATGTTTTATAGTAGAGAACCTTCCACAAATCCTTACACATCTCTGCTGGTGTATGCTTTTGCGTGGTTAGTTGCATAAACAGTATGCAACAAACAAGCATTAGTTATAAAATAAACCAGTGCAGGGACCACCATGAAACAGAGTATTTAAGGGATATAATGTAAAAAGGTCACATAATACTATATGGGGAAAACTAGGTTCCAACAGCTCATTGTATTACCTCATCTGTGTATGTGCCTATGTTTTGCTACCCATAAAAAGGGGCATATCCTTTCCACACAGCTAGCCTGCTCGGGCAAGCAATGTGTGTGAAGCCCTTTTGAACAGGCGGATGAGTGAATAGGCAAATAGCTAACAATGTGATCTAAATTTGTACACAATTACAACAAATTTAGCAATGTGTGAATGAGTCCTAAGGCCCTATTACACGGAATTGATTATTGCCAAATCAGGCAGATACATGCCATATGTAATAAAGACAGTGATTAGGCGAAAGAACGAGCAACCATTACTCGGCGGCGGACCATTGTCTTCACAGTGTTAAAAACCATTGGCCACACATTGCTCCGTTGAATAACTGATGCGCTTAGACAGATGATTAAAACATGGGGCTGGAATTTTATCAAGTGTGATAGGCTTGGAAAGCAAGTGCCAATCTAGCTTAACATCAGTCTAAAACAGCCTTTAGTTTCCTACTTTCCACATAATATTTGCCTTGACTTTTCTTGTGATCTTCAGGTTGACAGTCACTTTGACGTAGCTTTGTATTACTGAAACCCCCTTCCCCTACAAAACCATCTGTCACAAATGTACCTGCCTTTAGAGATGGCAGCATTGAGTGCAGAAAAGGATCGATTCATACATATGTACTGCATTGATCCCTAAGAGCTGTGGATCTTTCGGTGCTATAACAAATAAGAGTATTATTATCCTATGAGCAACCAGTGTAAAAAAAAATGTTACACATTCCCAATCTTGTGCGGTAAAAGCAAAAAATTGCCAAAGTGCAAAATTGCTGATTTTTTTTATCACAATGCATTCCAGAAAAAAATTATAAAAAGTTATCAAAAAGTCGCATATATGGTAAGGTTGCGTACCCAAAAACTCCCGATAGTGATTTTGTAATTTACTTCTATTTAAAAATGTCAAGGCTTCCAGTACTTATTTTTATTAGTTCTTATTTTTACTACAGGAAGTGGTGTTTTCTTTCAAGTCTGACACAGTGCTCTCTGCTGCCACTCTGGGAGCAGTCATGTTCTATGGACGTCGTTGTGATCTCTATTGATTTTTTGTTGCATTATAGTGCGCGCACAGCTTCGAGCGGCTATTTCTCCGCCCCAGGACCGGGTCCAGGAGCAGAAGACTCCCTGGAAGCATAAAGTACGCTGGGGCTCCTATTGGTGGGGGGGGGGGGGGGGGGGGGGGGGTGTTGGGTGGATATTGTGCAGCTATTGGACATCATGTGTGGCTAATTTTCATCTACACGCCCTGAAGGCAAACTTTGCGCCGCCACTCCTATGGGATCGGTGACCTTAGTATTAGCGATTTACCTGCCATAAAGAGAGGCCCCACCACCAAGAAGTAGCTAAAGATTAAAGAGGAACATTGGTATTAGACCCAATCTGCCTATATTATAACTGCAGCAGTGGGAACAGTGTTAGGTGGCCATTGACATCCTGCCAGTGGGGCCCAGTCTAATCTTGCTTAAGGCCCTCCTAAATGCTGTACACCCCTGGATTGGGGTTACAGATTACAATGTAACACAGTGCAGTTGGTCTCTGACTGACTGTAATTAGTTTGATCAAAACATTATTATGTTTGAATGTGTCCTTTTCATTTCTTCTTCCCATAATGAACACACACAAACACAGCAGGAAGGGTCCGCTGCCCCAGACTCAAAACCCCATTTATGTTGGAGAAATCTCCAAAAAGCAGCTAAAAAGTCTGATTTCTCCTTGTTCATTTTTCTCCTGCTCCAGATCAAGAGCTGATGACTTGGGCTGTTAAAAATAAACCAAACACTTGCCCCGACATCTGCTCTGGATTGGCTTTGCAGAAATGAGATATTCGTTAAGCAGAATTTCATACGCCGCTGCGTGTGGGGAGAAGCATGATTGGTAATCAACCTCTTAAGACAAATTTAAGATCCTTGTAGGAAATTGAGTGGAACAGCAAAGACATTCACCATAAAAGTGCGGGCCGGGAGAGAAGCGCTTTTTATTTTCCTTGGTAATATAGGAACACATGTGAGCAAATTCTTTGTATGTAAGAACCGTAAACTGATTTTCCTTTTTTTTGTCAAATTTCAGAAATCAAATGCAGGCATTGTATTTTCCATCTTCTTTATTGAATAAAAAGTTAAATTTGGAGCCACTATTTTGGAGTTGGCATGGAAAATACTTCAATCCATTACGGGGAGGGTGATGCAACCAAGTTATTTTCTAATGTGCCCTGCAGCAATAGGAAAGCCAACTCTGCCTGGGTAGCAGTTCCGGTTCTGCAATCACCGCCTAGTGCTCAAAATCCATTTAACATAATTGAGTAAAGAAGGACTTTGCTTCATCCTCAACACCACACACAGTGTACAATGATGTTCTATATGTACATATATGTGTACATATGAGGGTGACAGCTATAAATCTACATGACAGTGCTGTGTATATGAGTGCAACCACCCAAACATCTGTCACAAGCACTGTTAGTTTTTTTTACATAGCCCTGAAATCGTCTACGTTCGGTCTTACTATCAAAGTACCTTGACAATATAAAGGAATAACTATTCTTACTTTCACAATACTGATGTAAACAGTTGTACAGAGGGCCTGGCACAAAAGTGAGTCTAGCCTTTTACCTGCATGGCATGGAAAGAGGTAGAAGGCTAAGTGCCATCTTTTCCTGGGACAAGGGGTTGAAATCATCCCAAAAGGTGGACCAAGTTTTTATTGCTGCTGGTGGTTTTTTCTTATACAGAGTATCACCCCATTGATTATTCTTGAGACATGAAATCACTAGGTCCATTTGTAATAATAAAAAAAAGGTTTCATAGCAAAAAAAGTATAACAAATAAGTCACATATTTAAAGTGTACCTTTCACAAAGTCTGGCCTTGGGGCGGAGTAATTCCATTTTGCAGCCAGAGTTCTGATATCATAGAAACAAACACACTGGGCGGTACTGTATACCACATTCTGATTCCAATTGGGGTCACGCCCTGGCACAGCTTGTCTATACGGATACCAAACTTATGATGGAAAATGGAGTCCACTCTGAGCCAGGTTACACTTTGTGACAGGCACACTTTAAACCGTTCCATGGCCATGAAAATATATAGTAAATATTTGATATTTTTTTTTCTTATTCTTAAGGCGTGTTCACACAGGCCTACATCTGGTCAGTACCAGTGAATAAGCTTGCACAAAATTTTGCATTTTTGCGCCTTTTTCTGCAATTTTTTTGGGACTTTTTGCTTGGCTACATTTCACCAAGGCCGCTGTTAACACCCAGAGGAAGAGGGTGGAATCCGGATGCCGTTAGACTCCGTGTCATTAATGACACTGTATGGAAAGACGCCCGCGCGCATGATCAGCGGTCTCTCAGCCATGAAGAAGGAACATGTTCATTCTTCGGAGACGAGAGATGCAGCACGCGCGCCTCTCATAGTGTCCTTATGAAGGAGGCTAAGGCATCCGCGGCGGACAATGCCGCCACGGAATTCCGGCCATAAATCAATTCAACATTGTAGTGAACAGATCCTTCTGTGTTTTATCAACTCCTGGTTTTGGTTTTTGCATATGAGGACCCACAATACATGACTAAAATATACGTAGTGTGAACCCAGCATAAGGTATACAGGGCTATGTTCACACACACACACACAGCCCACACCACACAAAGAAAGAGAGGAAAAAAGAAAATACAGTCGTAGTTTGAGTGAAATAAGACAATGGGGGAGAGTGTATCAAAGGGTGTAAAATTTAGACTGGTGCAACTGCCCACAGCAACCAATCAACAGCTCAGCTTTAGGCAGGCTGAAAGAAAAGCGGAGCTGTGAT
>NW_027208998.1:0-37682 GCF_027789765.1 Dendropsophus ebraccatus
GTGGACCAAGAAAGGCAAGGAAACAAGGAAAGGGAGGATATATGGGACCTGATTCCCAGCCCCAGGCGCGATTGGGGTGAGACTCCAGCCCAAAGGCAATATTGATCTCTTACTGGTGGTGCTGCCGTCAGTCAGAAACAATTAATTAAGCAACACCTAATGACGATCGGCCAGGGTTGGTGAAGCCCGTCAACATCAAACAGAAGCACTAATGCGCCCCCAGCAACCCAGACAGCTGCTATAGATGGTGTGTCAGCGCACTCCCAGCTATTGGCCGGGCCCGTCCACCAGGGACGCCGCGGCACTGTCAGAGAGCCAGCCACATGCTCCGGCAGTGCGGGCAGCTGAGCGCGTGGTCCGGCTCCTGAAAAGTGTTGAGTGAGCATTAAAATGCTCAAGCGTTCGTACTCAAGTCAAGCATTTTCAGTGCTCAAGTGCTTATTACTCAAGATAACTCAGGATTACTGATATACAAATTGTAAATAATATGTAACCCCAGTATATGTCTATCTGAATATCATGTATTATCTTTCCCATGTTCCATCTGGCCGCTTCCCTTCCACATTAATTTTTTTTAAAGAGTACCTGTGTTAGGAATATGACTTTGCGCTCCTCGGTCCATGCTGGGGCGGGTCGAGGAAGCGCTGAGCTTGTCTGTGTTTTCTTTTTACTCTGTCTGAATTATGTTGTATTTGACAGCCACACCGCTTTTCCTGGCAGACTCCTGGCAGTGCAGGGGTTACTGCCTCGCTTGATCTTCTCAGCTGAACTTGCTGCTGGGATCAGGGCTGGTCCAATCATCTGCTGGACTTACTCTCTGATCCCAGATAAAAAGCAGCAAGTTTCTCTCTTCCCTGCTGACTATTAGAGTTCACTCGCCTGCTTCAGCTCCCTGTTTAGTTCCTCTGATCTCTGTATTCTGGACCTTCTGCATCTGACCTCGACTATTCTCCTGTTTGCTGTTTTTTGTACTTCGCCGCTCGACTGTTGCTGACCTGGTTTGTCTGACACCTCTTATTGTGTTTTGTTTGTCTGTCCGTGCTCTGTGTGTCGCACCTATTTAGTGTAGGGACCGACTCCGTGGTTGTCCGGGCCGTTTAGGGCGTCCGTGGCAATTAGGCAGGGTTCAGTGGGTGTGGTCAGCTCAGGGCTCACTGTCCGTGTCTTGTCAGAATGCCTTTGCCATACTGACCATAACAGAATAGTCAGCCCAAAAAAGTTGTTGGGGTAAACCTAGCATTATGGACGCCATGAAGACTCTGGTGAACCAGATGCAAGGTCTGAACACGCTGGTTCAGAACCTTGCTGAGCGCGTCCAGGAACAAGAGACTGCACCCCGACAGGTGACCATGACCACCCCTCTATTTCCGGAACCTCATGTGCAGCTCCCCTGAAAAGTTTAAGGGAGACAGGAAGCATTTCCGAACATTTAGAGAGGGGTGCAAGTTGTTTTTTCGTTTGTGCCCCTGCTCTTCTGGAGATGAGACCAAAGGGTGGGCATTATTATGTCCCTCTTGCAGGGTCCTCCTCAGGAGTGGGCTTTTTCATTACCCCATGGATCCATGGAGTTGACCTCCGTGGATCAATTTTTTGCTGCCCTAGGACTCCTGTATGACGATCCAGACTTAGTAGCTGAAGCTGAACGCCAACTGACTTCCATGAAACAGGGAAAGAGACCGGTGGTGGAGGTAGTACTGTGTCGGAATTCAGACAGTGGTGTGTGTCATCTGGCTGGAATGACCCCGCACTGCGGTGCCAGTTCCGGATGGGGTTGTCGGACCAGCTTAAAGACCTATTAGTGGTATACCCTACCCCCGACACCTTAGAAGAAACAATGACTTGGGCGATTAGGGTTGACGGCGACTCAGAGACAGACATAGGGAGAGAAAGGAATTTCTGAGTCTTCTAGTTCTCTTCTGTCATTGACTCTGTTTCTCAGCCTCCTCCTTTGTTCCTCTGTCACAAGAAGAACCCATGCAGCTTGGAGCCTCAGATGCCAAGACCCGACGAGCCTTCCGCCTGCAACACAACCTCTGCCTATACTGTGGTAAACTCGGTCATCGTGTGAGGTCCTGTCCTGCTAGACCTGACCAGCCAGCTGAAAAGACTCCAGCGCCTGAGTGACCATCGCGGGGGGTCATTCAGGCGCACAGGTATCCCTTGAACATAAAATAAATTATGGTACCTATCTCACTTTGTTTGGGGACAAATTGGTCTGGGTTTTGCTCATGTGGATTCTGGGGCCTCCGCCAATTTCATTAGCCGGTTTTTGGTCACGTTTAGAGGCATGTCCGCTTTTGCTCAATAATCCGTAACCATCACTGGTGCAGATTCTGCCCCTTTGGCCGGGGGTAGAGTCTGCTATGTCACTCCATCTATGGAGGTGCAGGTTGGGTCGATTCACCAAGAAATGCTTGACTTTTTTAATCATGGACAATTTATCTACTGATGTATTCTGGGTTTACCTTGGTTGAGTAAACATAATCCTGTTTTTGATTGGTCCACTCGTGAATTGGTAAAATGGGGATCTGAGTGCTCTCCTCATTGTATTTCGCTGAATGCCGCCAGATGTCTTCCCCAAGGAGGGGAGATCCCGGAGTTTATTTCTGATTTCTCAGATGTATTGATGAGAAGGCTGTTGATGTGTTGCCACCTCATAGGCCATATGATTGCTCCATTGATTTGATCCTGGTACTAAATACCCTAAAGGTAGAAATTTTTAATTTGTCTAGCCTGAGAGGGAGGCTATGCGAGAATACATTCAGGAAAGTCTCCGCAAAGGTCACATCCGTCCCTCCAGCTCTCCCATGGGTGCAGGGTTCTTTTTTGTTGGTAAAAAGGATGGTGGTCTTAGACCGTGTATTGACTACCGAGAACTAAATAAGATCACTATCAAAAACCAGCACCCCCTTCCCCTTATTCCAGATCTCTTTAATCAGATTGTGGGTGCTCAGTGGTTCTCCAAAATAGATCTTCGGGGGGCCTACAATCTGATCAGAATAAGGGAGGGGATGAGTGGAAGACCGCCTTCAATACCCCTGAGGGACATTTTGAGTATCGGGTGATGCCATTTGGTCTGAGTAATGCCCCTGCAGTGTTCCAGCATTTTGTGAATGACATATTCAGGGAACATTTGGGCAAATTCTTGGTGGTGTATTTGGATGATATCCTAATTTTTTCGCCGGATTGGTCTTCCCACGTAAACCATGTTCGCACTGTTATGCATTTGCTTAGAAGTAATAACTTGTTTGCCAAACTGTCCAAATGCCAATTCGGAATCAGAAGGTCTCTTTTCTGGGGTACATAATTTCTCCCATCATTAGTATGGATCTTGTCAAAGTGGCAGCCATTGAGAAATGGGAACGTCCCACTAACCTCAAGGCCTTGCAAAGATTCTTGGGATTTGCCAACTATTATAGAAAATTATTAAGGGATTTTCCATAATTGCTAAACCCCTTACTGACCTGACCAGAAAAGGGGCTGACCTAGATAACTGGACTCCCGAGGCAATAGAGGCATTTGGACAGTTAAAAGATGTTTCTCCAAGGCACCAGTGCTAATCCAGCCAGATCTGGAGCAACCTTTTGTTATTGAAGTTGATGCTTCAGAGGTGGGAGTTGGTGCGGTTCTTTCTCAGGGCCCTGAGAGTCTCACCAACCTGCGACCAATAGCTTACTTCTCCAGGAAATTTTCTCCAGCAGAAGGAAATTATGATATTGGTAACAGGGAATTGCTTGCCATCAAGTGGGCATTCGACGAATGGAGGCATTTCCTTGAAGGAGCTAAACACAAGGTCAGGGTATAACTGACCACAAAAACTTATTGTACCTGACAAGGCCAAACGCCTAACCCCTCGTCAGGCGAGGTGGGCATTGTTCTTTACTCGTTTCGATTTAGAGATAACCTATCGTCCAGGTTCTAAAATGTCAAAGCTGATGCCCTATCGCGGAGTTTTGATGCCAGTAATGTCCTCAAAGGTGAACCAGAAAATATACTTGCGCCTGGGGTGGTCCTTGCCATCCTTCAACCCGATCTTGCCACTCAGGTGGTAGAGTCTCAGTCCCTTGCCCCTGAAAATACTCCGGAGGGAAAACTCTTTGTACCCCCCAATCTCCGGCTTAGAGTCTTGGAGGAAACTCATTGTTCTGTTCTGGCTGGTCACCCGGGAATTGCTGGTACCAAGTATCTCCTCTCAAGGCAATATTGGTGGCCATCTTGGTCCCAAGATGTAAAATTATTTGTTGAGGCTGTGAGGTCTGTGCTAGGTCCAAGGTCCCTCGTAGGTTACCAGAGGGCCTCTCTACCCTCTTCTTATACCTAGGAGACCTTGGACCCACCTTGCTATGGACTTCATCACAGATTTGCCATTGTCCAAAGGAAAACAGTGATCTGGGTGGTGGTGGACAGATTCTCCAAAATGTGCCACCTTATTCCGTTGAAAAAACCCCCAATGCTTGTACCTTGGCCACGCTGTTCATAAACCATATCCTAAGGTTACATGGGGTTCCTGAAAATATTGTCTCTGACAGGGGAGTTCAGTTTGTCTCCAAATTCTGGAGAGAACTATGTGGTCGTTTGGGGATTTCGTTGTCCTTTTCGTCTGCCTTTCACCCCCAGTCAATGGGCAAACGGAGGGAGAGGGTAAACCAATCTTTAGAACAATTTCTTAGATGTTTTGTATCGTGTTCTCAGGATAAATGGAAAAAATATTTGCCTCTAGCAGAGTTCGCGCTTAATAATAGAGAGAGTCAGTCTAGCAAAATGTCGCCTTTCTTTTGCAATTATGGGTATAATCCCAGGTATTCGTCGGCTCACTCTCCAGAGTCTGTAAATCCTTCAGCTGAAGTTATCTATCAAAGACTGTGCACAGTCTGGGCCCAGGCTCTTGAGAGCCTGACTAAGGCCCAGAGGTCGTCTAGCATACAAGCTAATAAAAGACGTATATCTGGCCATGAATATCAGGTAGGGGACAAGGTGTGGCTCTCCACGAGAAATATTAAACTCAGAGTCCCTTCTGGGAAATTAGCACCCAAATACATTGGTCCTTATCTAATTTCAGAAATCATTAATCCTGTGTCATTCCGCCTACAATTACCCAATAATATGAGGATTCACAATGTCTTTCATAAATCATTGTTAAAAAAATATATAGTTCCTGTGCTTCCAGCAGTCCTCCCTGCTCCTCTGGTCATCCAAGGTGAGCTGGAGTTTGAAGTGGACAAGATTTTGGACTCTCGCCAAGTTCAAAATTCTGTCCAATATCTTGTCCAGTGGAAAGGATTCGGTCCCGAGGAAAATACTTGGGTTGCCAGTAAGGACATACATGCCTCACGCCTTATCCGGCAGTTTTCATACCCGTAACCCTCTAAGCCTGGTCCTTTGAGTGAGGGTCCGGTGGCCCCTCATAAGAGGGGGGGTACTGTTAGGAATATGACTTTTGCGCTCCTCGGTCCATGCTGGGCGGTCGAGGAAGCGCTGAGCTTGTCTGTTTTTCTTTTTACTCTGTCTGAATTATGTTGTATTTGACAGCCACACCCGCTTTTCCTGGCAGACTCCTGGCAGTGCAGGGGTTACTGCTCTGCTTGATCTTCTCAGCTGAACTTGCTGCTGGGATCAGGGCTGGTCCAATCATCTGCTGGACTTAGTCTCTGATCCCAGATAAAAAGCAGCAAGTTTCTCTCTTCCCTGCTGACTATTAGAGTTCACTCGCTGCTCAGCTCCCTGTTTAGTTCCTCTGATCTCTGTATTCTGGACCTTCTGCATCTGACCTCGACTATTCTCCTGTTTGCTGTTTTTGTACTTCGCCGCTCGACTGTTGCTGACCTGGTTTGTCTGACACCTCTTATTGTGTTTTGTTTGTCTGTCCGTGCTCTGTGTGTCGCACCTATTTAGTGTAGGGACCGACTCCGTGGTTGTCCGGGCCGTTTAGGGCTGTCCGTTGGCAATTAGGCAGGGTCAGTGGGTGTGGTCAGCTCAGGGTTCACTGTCCGTGTCTTGTCAGACTGCCTTTGCCATACTGACAATAACAACCTGTCATTAGAAAAATCAATCAATAATCTTCACATTTTACTGCAAATCCAAAAACATAACAGTATGCCCTATTGGCCATAGTATAAGATTTTGCTGAGAAACTCGCCGCGTGAAATCTGCTCCTTCGGATAGCTGCTTTTAATCCAGATCTGTCCTGAGGTCCGTTCGGCAGGTGATGCAGTTATTGTCCTAAAAACAACTTTTAAACTGGCGGCCATGTGCCCAACAGCGGGGCTTAGAATGTCTATGCATTAGGCTGGCACACCCTCTCTGTCCCTCCTCCCCGCCCTCCTCATCATTAGGAATGGTCCAGCAGATTGTCTCCTATTCATCAGCTGTGTGAATACTGAACATTGGCTAGATCGTTAAGGACCTGTGCAATGTTCAGACAGGGGAGAAAATGTTCCAGTGGCATTCCTAACGATGAAGAGAGTGGGGAGGAGGGAAGGAGGGGTGGTGCAAAGTTAGGGCACAGATATTCTAAGCCACGGCCGTTGGGCACGGGGCTGCAAGTTTAAAAGTATTTTTTAGGACAATAACTGCATCACCTGCCGAACGCACCCCTGGACAGATCTTGGATTAAAGCAGCTATCCGAAGATACAAGTGGTTTGAGGGGGGGGGTCAGATTTGTGGGTACAGAGTCGCTTTAACATTAGATTGTTAGCTCACTTCCTCTCCACCTTCCTAGACTTGAGGAGACAGGTGTATATCTCAATCACACACAATGCCCAATATATTTATAATGTCACTGATGTAAAAAGAAGTAAAACATTTAAGAAAAGGAGACTTGTATATCTCTTTGTATCTTGACCTAAATGTAGTTCACTTTTCTTGAAACTACTTGGTTTATCTCATGAACATGGTCCAGGTAACTAAGGCCAAGTAGGTGAGTGTCTGCCTTGGCAAGCTAGAGCTTAAAGAGTAGGTTACTGAGCTTTTGGAATTTCTCATTGACCTTGCCAGATTTTTGGAAAATCTTTTAGCCATTTGAACAAAGCATTCTCTATTCCTTAAGGAGCCGAAGCTTCGTTCAAGTCTCTCCCAAGCAGCATTGAAGCCTGCTGCTGGATTATCAATGTGGACATTTCTGAGACTCTTTACACATTCTGTAGACTATGGGCCAAGCCACAGGATCAGCAGATTTAGCTCTTCAGCAGCATTAATGTCAAGGTCACTAATTGTGGTTTTGAAGGCTCATTTCCAGCCTCGGTAGTTCTCAGGCTGGTCATCACATTTTGTGAGGCCAGTCTTAGTTCAGAGAGAACCATGTATCTTGCAGACTCTGACATGTCTGTTTTCTCTGACTTTAGCAGGGTATTGCTGGCTGAGTAATGCTGATCACATTGTGGTGTTCTGGCTAAGAGACATAGGCAAATATGGAGCTGCATAGGCATTCATCCTAGAAGCTGGTTTAGTGTCCATAGACCTAGCCACAAATAGATATAGAACTGTGTGGTCAGAGGGGGTTGCTGGCATATTGGATTGCACCCAAGTATCTGTATTGAGCTCGCTGATGTGCCGGCCTTGCTGCCCTGTGGTGTATGAAGAAGGGTCAGGGTGACGAATGAGCAGTGCATTGTACTGACTGCAGATGAGGGGTGCTATGCCCTGTTGTTCTGGAATAATGTCTGTACTGTCCAGACCATTTGCGGCAACTGTTTTAGCCATGATGCCACACAGAATGGATGAGAATGATACTAAAGAGGGGTTACTAGTCTGCTAGAAAGACCTATGCTGGAGAGTCAGAGCTGCAGCTGCCAATACTCACTGATGATTATGCTATCCTTGAATATTTCTCCTTAGGATGTTCCAATGATCTATGGGAAGATTTAAGTCAAGCATGGATTTTGCAACGAGCAGCGCAGTGAACTCAAGCTGTCTAGAAGACAGAAGAACCAGCATTCACTTGATAAGCCTATCAATGTGACAGTTTTCAATGTTACAGCTTTCCTCTTGGTAAGACAGTAGAGAGAGTAAAGCAAGACTAAAACAATACTCTGTGGTAACCTTAAAGGGGTGCTCTAGCGTGGGGGCACTTTTTTTTAGGAACCGGGGAGGAGGTGGCTGAAATAAAAGACGTCCACTTACCTCCCCGGTTCCAGTGGTGGGTCCCGCATCACGTCGCTCCGGTCCACGGTTCCCGGCCGCTTCCGGGTGTCTGACACCGCCGAGACGCTACGTCTCAGGGCCGCTCAGCCACTCAGTGAAGGAGGCGGGATCCGAGCGGACTTCAAACGGATCTTGCCACCTTCACTGAGTGGCTGAGCGGACCTGAGACGTCACATCTCGGGCCCGCGTCAGACACCCAGAAGCGGCGGGAACCGGGCACCGGAGCGCCGTGATGCGGGACCGGCCGCTGGAACCGGGGAGGTAAGTGGACGTCTTTTATTTCAGCCACCTCCTCCCTGGTCCCCAAAAAAAAGTGCCCCCACGCCAGAGCACCCTTTTAATTTTAACCCCTAGACGACCCTGGACGTACAGTTACCTCATGGAAGTCTGTCACCAGACGACCCCGGACGTAACTGTACGTCCTGGGTGGTTCTCCCGCTGTGAAGCGCTCTCCGCGCTGCCATGTGTCATCAACTCCTTAAACGCTGCGGCGTTTAAGTGTAAGTGACAGGGGGAGTCCCCTGTTACTTACCGATCGGGACCCCCGCAGTGTGACTGCGGGGGTCACGATAGTTGAAATGGACCTCCGGAGGTCTCTCACCTGCCTCCGTGCGGTCTGATCGGCGATCTGCTACACGCCGATCACACTGATCAATGCTATGCTATGGCATAGCATTGTACAGTGTGAGCAATCAAAGTAATGTATGTACAAGTCCCCTAAAGGGACTTCAAATGTGTAAAAAAAAAAAAAGAGTTCAAAACACTATTACACTACCCCAAAGCCCCTCCCCCAATAAAAGCTGAAATCACCCCCCATCCCATTATATAAATAAAATATTAAAAATAAATAAATAGATAAAATATTAATAAACCGTAGCATGCGTTAATTGTCCGATCTATTAAAATATAACAAGCGTCATTGTGATCGGCGTACAAGAAAGAGGGAAAAAAACTGCGTGGATTACCGATTTTATGTTACATTATATATAAAAAAAAAAATCTATAAAAAGTGATCAAAACGTCCGATCTTCACAAATATGGTATTAATAAAAACTAGAAATCATGGCGGAAAAAAATGAAACCCCATACAGCCCCGTAGGTGAAAAAAATAAAACTGTTATAAGCGTCACAATAGGGCCATTTTATTAATAATTAATTGCCAAAAAAATGGATTTCATTTTAAAAAAATATATATAACATTAGAGAATCTGTATAACCTGCATATGGTTGTGTTCGGACTGACCTATAGAATAACGGTATCATGTCGCTTTTACCATATAGTGCATTACGTAGACACAGGAACCCCCCAAAGGTTACCATATTGCATTCTTTTTTACGATTTGACTAATTTATATCTTCATAAATAATAATTTTGGAATTCCGTCATACATGTTATGGTAAAATGAATGACGCCATTACAAAGTACAACTATTTCTGTAAAAAACAAGCCATTGCATGGCCCTGTAGATAGAAAACTGAAAGTGCTAGAGCTCTTAGAAAAGAAGGAGGAAAAAACAGAAACACTAAGATCAAAATTTGCGCGGTCCACTGGGTCATTTTGGGCCTGGGCCTCAAAGGGTTAATGTTAGAGTTAATGTTAATGTTATGTTTTGAGACACAATGCACACTACAAAAGACAATCTTTAAAGAAATAAAAAAAACTGAGCAAAATCTGTAATTCCTGCAGTGTAATTTATTATTATTTTTTTTAAGGAATAAGTGGTTGTAGGGGATTCTATAATCAGGAAGGTGGAGGAAATAATTTTTCATCAAAGACCATCTTAACCCAGTGTTTTGCTATCTTGCATGTGGTGGAGCAGATAGATAAATTACTTAGTTCTTTGGGTACCAACAACAGAATACATAAATACTTTCCTAGAGTCCAATACTTGAAAGGGTTATAGAACGTGAGCTATATAGCTATATGGCTGCCGGTCATATAGAAAAATAACCATGCTTATTTCTCTCCGCTCCCCTAGTGTCCTGATGTAGCAACACAGAAAATCACCTTGGCCAGTGATTGGCTTAGCTGACTGTCGCTCCTGAGACGAGTCCATCTCAGAAGTGGAGGGGCTACAGTCAGCAGGGGTCACCAGAGATGCAGCATCCATATAGCAAACGTTTGCTAACGCTGGCTAACAATATGGATGCAAGTTAGAAAAATCTTCTTTTGTATGATTACAAAATGCTTCTGTAACTTGTATAGATATATAAAATAGTAAGCCAAGGTGTAAATGTCAAATTACTTTGCACCAATCATCTTGTCACCCTTGTAAGGTGACCACAGAAAGTGATAAAGGTGTTTTGCATCAGTTAACCCATGCCACTCTACAAAATCAATCGGTTCAAACCTCTAACATGGACCCCAAATAACTTTTGCAAAAGTTGAAATCTATAGTTAAACATGTATGCAACAATCCTAATCAAACAGGATATTGGTTCACGATACTTTGCTGCTGCTCATAATACTTTGTCCAACACAAAGCATAATACCATGGTTCTGAATTCCAAACTCCAGAAAGATTTAGTTCACCTCTTACACTTGTCACACAGGTTGTCATCATTCTACCTCAAAATTCAGTTGAAAACAAAACTATAAAATGGATGGCATGAGAGCGCCGAACACAGTTGTCTGCCAATATGCCAACCAAAATGCTCTTAAACCAAGTTACTCTTAAACCAAGGTACCACTGTATTATATTGATGTACATTGTCCAAGCCATACTTGAGTCTGAAATCCTGCACTGGCAAAATATTGTATACTCCTTCTTGGAATATTCTTGTCAGGAACTTACCTTGTCCGGATCCAGCGGCGTCTTCCTCTAGCTCGGCTCCGGCTGACGGCTCAGGAGCGCGCCGCTGCTCCGCCCGCCGGAGCCGAGTGACGTCACGGAGACCCGACGGCGTCCCTAGCAACCGGGGACGCCGTGGTGTCACGTGATCGTCAGCCGGCGGCCGGCTCGCAGCTGAAGTGTCTTGCACTCAGGCTGAGTGACAGGTCGCCCGGCCACTCAGCCTGCAGTGCACCAGCTGCAGTGAGACTGGACTCAGGAGCCGGACCAATCAGCCTTTGGTCCGGGCTCCTGGTCCAGTATAAAGTGTTTGTATTGCCAGCAGGGTATCGCTGGCTATTAGTTCTTCTAGTCCCAGCTCCCCTGCTCCGTCCCAGCGTTCCCTTCCTATATCCCTTTCTGCTTGTCTTCTCGTGTTCTTGACCCTCCGCCTGACCTGTGACTATTCTTTGCTTGCCGATTCTGTACTGCGTTGCCCGTGTGGTTTGATCTGGCTTTGTTGACTACTCTTTATTGTGTTTTGTCCGTCTGTCGTGTTTTGTGTTCCACGTATTCAGTACAGGGAACGTCTTTGTGGTTGTCCGCGACCGCCTAGGGTCGACTGAGGCAATTAGGCAGGGACAGGGTGGGGATTAGATCAGGGCCCACTGTCTGGTTGTGTTTGCCGTTGCTGACAGAATAGCCAGCCCAAATACTGCCCATTGCCCCATGGACGACAGGACCGCCATGTCCAATATCGTGGACCAAATGCAGCAACTTAATACCATGGTCCAAGAACTTGCTATGAGAGTCCAGGATCAGGAGACGACATCACGACAGCTCACTGTAACCTCCCCATTACCTCCCGAACCACCCGTCCAGCTCCCTGATAAGTTTTCGGGGGACCGTAGTAAATTCCGTACTTTTCGGGAGGGGTGCAAATTGTTTTTTAGGTTACGGCCACGCTCCTCAGGAGATGAGACCCAGAGAGTGGGTATTATCATGTCCCTCCTCCAAGGACCCCCGCAGGAATGGGCTTTTTCTCTACCCCTGACTCTCCTAACCTAAGGACCACCGACCAGTTCTTTGGTTCACTGGGATTGCTGTATGATGACCGGACTGTGCAGCCAATGCCGAACGTCAGCTAACTAGGTTAAGACAGGGTCGCCGTCCAGTGGAAGAGTACTGCTCTGAGTTCAGGCAGTGGAGCTGTCTCTCCACGTGGAACGACCCAGCCCCTTTCCGGTTTCAGTTTCGGGAGGGTCTTAGTGACCGATTGAAGGACATGCTAGTAGCATACCCCACTCCCGACTCGCTCGAAGAGAGCATGACATTAGCGATCAGGGTGGACCGTAGACTAAGGGATCGACAAAGGGAGAAGGGTACTCCTGACCATCACAAAACCCCTATCTCTCCTGTTCCGTTCTCCAAACCTCCCCTTCTGTCTCACCCCTTTCGAGGAGCCGATGCAGGTAGACTCCACCGATGCCAAGGCCCGAAGAGCCCATCGTCTGCAGAATAAGCTGTGCTTCTACTGTGGAAAGACAGGACACCAGGTTCGGCAGTGTCCCAACAAGCCAAGATCTTGTCGGGAAAACTTCACGCTGAGAGATTATCGAAGGGGTCTCTTCAGGCGCTCAGTATCCTTCAAAAATAAACTGTTGTTGCCCATTTCCTGGTGTTGGGAGGTAAAGTTATTAGTGGGTATGCCCAGATCGATTCTGGATCCTCAGCCAATTTCATTAACCCATGTTTTTTTCAGGCTTAGAGGTATGTCCTTGCTGCTCCAGCGTCCAGTTGGTGTCACTGGAGCAGACTCTGCTCCCTTTTCACAGGGGGATGTACGGTATAGGACCCTTCCATGGAAGTTAAAGTAGGGTCTGTCCATGTTGAAAACCTGGATTTTCTTGTTATGCATAATCTGTCGTCTGATGTTATCCTGGGGTTACCCTGGCTGGATGCCCATAACCCGGTTTTTGATTGGTCCAAAAGGGAACTTGTGCGCGTGGGGGCCTGGGTGTGCATCACATTGTATCGCAGTTTCCCTTGCTGGGTGTTCCCCGGCGGAGGGAGAGATTCCCGAGTTTTTGTTGGATTATTCCGATGTTTTTGATGAACAAGCAGTGGACGGGTTGCCACCTCATAGACGGTATGATTGCACCATTGATTTAGTTCCCGGTTCCAGATACCCCGAGGTCGAATATTCAATTTGTCCTGCCCTGAAAGAGAAGCCATGCGGGAATACATAAAGGACAGTTTACGCAAAGGCCACATACGTCCTTCTTCTTCTCCCATGGGTGCTGGCTTCTTTTTTGTAGGCAAAAAGGATGGGGGTCTCGGCCTTGTATCGATTACGGGAACTAAACAAGATCACTGTGAAAAACCAACACCCCCTACCGTTGATTCCAGACTTGTTTAATCAAATTGTGGGCGCTAAATGGTTTTCCAAGGTTGATTTACGGGGGGCTTATAATTAATCAGAATCAGGGAAGGTGACGAGTGGAAGACCGCATTCAATACCCCAGAGGGCCACTTCGAATATCTTGTTATGCCCTTTGGGTTATGCAATGCCCCGGCGGTCTTCCAACACTTGTTAATGATATCTTCCGTGAGCACCTTGGACGTTTTTAGTTGTCTACCTCGATGACATTTGATTTTCTCCTCAGATTGGTCTTCCCACGTAAAACAAGTCCGCACGGTAATGGAGCTTCTGAGACAAAATAATCTTTACGCCAAGGTGTCAAAGTGCCAATTCGGTATCCAGGAGGTCTCGTTTTTGGGTTATAGAATCACCCCAATTCTTTTGGTATGGACCCCTTAAAGTAGCGGCTATTATAAAATGGAACGACCTAGTAACCTGAAGGCCTTACAAAGGTTTTTAGGTTTCGCTAATTATTACCGGAAATTTATTAAGGGGTTCTCAGTTATAGCTAAACCCCCACAGATCTTAACAGAAAGGGGCGGATCTGGTACAATGGTCCACAGAGGCAATACAGGCATTTGACATCCTTCGGCAATGTTTTCAGAAGCTCCAGTACTAGCCCAACCCGACTTCGAGCGCCCTTTTATTGTTGAGGTGGACGCATCCGAGGTGGGGGTGGGAGCAGTTCTATCTCAGGGAACTGACACTCTTACTCAGCTTCGGCCAGTTGCGTACTTCTCGAGGAAGTTCTCCCAAGCGGAACGCAACTACGATATTGGGAATAGAGAATTATTGGCTATCAAGATGGCATTTGATGAGTGGAGGCATTTCTTGGAAGGGGCCAAACATAGAGTCACAGTGTTAACAGATCATAAGAATCTCATTTATCTGGATACCGCCAAACGACTCTCTCCACGTCAGGCCCGATGGGCCCTGTTCTTTACTAGGTTTGACTTTGAGATCACATATCGACCTGGCTCTCGTAATATTAAGGCTGATGCCCTCTCTCGCAGTTTTGATTCAGGGAACATTCCTGAGAAACAGGTCGATACGATCTTGAAACCAGGGGTTGTGGTGTCTGTCTTACAACCTGACTTGGTTACTCTCGTGGCTGAATCTCAGGATTTGGCCCCCCATAACACTCCTGACTCCCTCCTATTTGTGCCACCGAACCTTCGCCTTCGGGTCCTGGAAGAGATCCATAGTTCCGTGTTGGCAGGTCATCCAGGGATAGCAGGCACTAAATACTTGCTCTCGCGCCATTTCTGGTGGCCAACTTGGGCCCGAGATGTCAAATCGTTTGTGGAGGCATGTGAGGTCTGTGCTAGGTCCAAGGTTCCCCGTAGGCCACCGGAGGGATTGTTGCATCCCTTGCCGGTTCCTACGAGACCTTGGACACATATATCTATGGACTTTATTACCGACTTACCAGTATCTAGGGGTAAAAACTGTCATTTGGGTAGTGGTGGATCGATTTTCCAAAATGTGTCACTTGTTCCCCTGCGTAAACTCCTAGTGCTCGTTTATTGGCCACGTTGTTTATCGGTCATATTCTGCGGTTACATGGTGTCCCAGAGAATATTGTTTCCGACAGAGGTGTCCAGTTTGTGGCCAAATTCTGGAGGGAGTTCTGTGGGAAGCTGGGAATCTCTTTGTCCTTCTCGTCGGCTTTCCATCCTCAGACGAATGGACAAACTGAGAGAACCAACCAGTCTTTGGAACAATTCCTGAGATGTTTCATAGCTGATACGCAGGATAAATGGCGAGATTTCATTCCTCTAGCCGAATTTGCTATCAACAATCATGAACAACGTTCTACTAATATGTCACCGTTTTTTTGTAATTATGGTTTCAATCCCAGGTATTCGTCCGTTCACTCTGCAGAGTCTGTCAATCCCTCAGCTGAGACAATCTTTTAAACTGTGCACAGTTTGGGCCAAGCTCATCAGAGCTTGGTTAAAGCCCAAGAGTCCTATCAAAAATTCGCTAACAAAAGACGCATATCTGGCCATCTATATGCAGTGGGTGATAAGGTCTGGCTCTCTACTCGGAATCTTAAATTAAGGGTACAATCGGAAAAACTGGCGCCCAAATACATTGGGCCGTATACTATAGTGGAAATAATTAATCCAGTTACTTTCAGACTTAAATTACCTGCATCTCTTAGAATTCATTCTGTATTTCACAAAGCTCTGTTAAAAAAATATGTACCGCGGTGTTTCCATCACCTCCTCCTGCCCCGTGGTCGTTCAAGGGTGAATTGGAGTATGAGGTGGAGAAAATTCTAGATTCACGTTGGGTACAGGGATCATTACAGTATTTGGTCCACTGGAGGGGTTATGGACCAGAGGAGCGTACTTGGGTGGCACTTAGGAACGTGCACGCTCCTCGACTGATCCGACTATACCATACGCAAAATCCGTCTAAGCCCGGGCCAATGGATAAGGGTCCTGAGGCCCCTCATAAGAAGGGGGGTAGTGTCAGGAACTTACCTTGTCCGGATCCAGCGCGTCTTCCTCTAGCTCGGCTCCGGCTGACGGCTCAGGAGCGCGCCGCTGCTCCGCCCGCCGGAGCCGAGTGACGTCACGGAGACCCGACGGCGTCCCTAGCAACGGGGACGCCGTGGTGTCACGTGATCGTCAGCCGGCCGGCCGGCTCGCAGCTGAAGTGTCTTGCACTCAGGCTGAGTGACAGGTCGCCGGCCACTCAGCCTGCAGTGCACCAGCTGCAGTGAGACTGGACTCAGGAGCCGGACCAATCAGCCTTTGGTCCGGGCTCCTGGTCCAGTATAAAGTGTTTGTATTGCCAGCAGGGTATCGCTGGCTATTAGTTCTTCTAGTCCCAGCTCCCCTGCTCCGTCCCAGCGTTCCCTTCCCTATATCCCTTTCTGCTTGTCTTCTCGTGTTCTTGACCCTCCGCCTGACCTGTGACTATTCTTTGCTTGCCGATTCTGTACTGCGTTGCCCGTGTGGTTTGATCTGGCTTTGTTGACTACTCTTATTGTGTTTTGTCCGTCTGTCGTGTTTTGTGTTCCACGTATTCAGTACAGGGAACGTCTTCGTGGTTGTCCGCGACCGCTAGGGTCGACTGAGGCAATTAGGCAGGGACAGTGGTGGGATTAGATCAGGGCTACTGTCTGGTTGTGTTTGCCATTGCTGACAATTCTCTAGTTCCATACTAAGTGCATGTTCACACTTTGTAATAAAAGTGTTACATTTTGCTGCTAGAAAAGTACTGTGTCAAACTGTATATGTTTTAATGGGTCAGCTTCCAGTAGTGTGAGCAGCTTTAACCTCTGACAGCTGTATCCAGTCATGACTTCCTACTCAGTTCTTGTCCCTTTGAGTTGTCTATCTGCTGCAACATAGTCTATTACGCAAAGTGTGAAGACCGCATATGTCTACACTGTATGACACAATCCCAGTCATTTAGATCCCTTTTAATGGTAGTCCTCGGTTTGTATCGAATTTCATAAAACCATCACAGAATACAAGATGTCATTGCCCATAAGAGACAGACATGACAAAAAAAATACTTATTCATAATTGTATGACACATTTTAATTTGCAATATAAGTCACAGGAAATCTTAGTAAAGTGGCTGTCATGGCAGACCTATTTATCTTTACCACCTTTGATGCTTAAACCCCTTGATGTGATGTCATCAGAGTCTCCGGTTTCATAATGTTATGACTAAGAGCCAGAGAATAGTCATGATCATAAATGTAACAGGAAAGTGATGGACTTTCACTCTCACGTGTTATTCTGCTGCCGTGAGCACACATTTCTGTAATGGCTTGACTAACGCATTTACAGGATTTTTTTTTTGGTGTGATATTTGGTAAAACAGGAATTTCTGGTAACACTTAATTAATCGGATTTACAACTTTAAAGGTAGCAAGGTCTACAATATGAACAATCCAAGTATTTATATTGGACATTTTTACTTAAATCAGATTTATTATATTGCGTCTTTTTAAAAAGAAAAAAAAGCCCCCCCCCCCCCCAGGTCAACCTAACCTTGATATATTAGTACATCAATAAATAGACATTGCAGTAAAAAATATACAAATATATACAGAACTATAACGTAAATAGAAACAGTCAAATCTTAACAGAAAGCATTGGATCTGTAGGGCTTATTTAGTTGGGGTGACTCCTGACTCCTTCAAGGAAGGTTTTGTATAATAATTATATTTGTCCCATTTTCACTTTCCCCCCAATAACACACATTATAGAATATCTATGTATGGCTATGTTCACACAACAAAAAGAGATCGGCCGTTCTGTGACTGCCCAGATCATCCTGGCCGGCACTTAAGTACTGGCCGGATGATGTTTCCGGCCGCAGTGTTTTGATGCGGGCGCATCAGCGTGTGCCCGCATTGGAACTTCCCATATGACACAATGAAGCAAGCGGCCGGAGCCGCTCGCTTCATTGTGTGAACTGACTGTTCTTTATCAGTTATTTGCGGGTCCGCATGGGATCCCAGCCAGTGCGTATACAATGTGTATACGCTCCGGCCGGGATCCCATAGCAGATAAGGCAATGTTCCACTCCGCATAAAGTACGGCCGTTGTTGCCGTACTTTTAACATAGCCTATATCTGCATGCATGTCTTCCTCTACTTGTTGCAGGCATTCATGCACTGCCTTGTTTCAGGTGGGTCCTTGTGCTGTAAGTAGAGCCTTCTCACTCACACAATGATTCTACTAATGTGCTAATTTCACACACAGTTTTTTTTTTTTTTTTTTAAACTGCCGCAGCATTTTTTGAGCCAAGGCCAGAAGTGGATCCAGTAGGAAGCAGAAATATAAGTCCTTCCTTTATATTCTCCATTCCTTTTTAATCCCCAGCACAAAATGTGCAGTGGCATTTTTTTTAAAACTCCTGTGTGTGAAACTAGCGTAGGCTGGGTTCACACTATGTTTTCGCAATTCGCTTTTGCAAAATTGGATGAAAAAAAACTTATACACTTGTGTGCATCTATTTTGATAAGTTTTTCCGTTGAACTCCATTATAAAAAAAAAATGGATCAAAACTGATTTTGTTTAACGTACAGTGTATGTTTAAAAAAAATAAAAAACTTTTTTTTTCCAAAAAAAGATCCAGATGCACACAAATGCATATGTTTTTCCATCAGTTTTTTTGCAAAAACGAATGAAAAAAATGAATTGCAAAAATGAAGTCTGAACCCAGCCTTAAGTGTAGGAGATGTGGCTGCTCTATTTTGTTAAGTTTATGTGTGCAATTTCTGACACTTTGGTTGATAGTAAATATGAATGCACCCATGCCTGAGCATATAGAATAACATAGCTATTTGTGAGGATTCAAGTATTTGACTTTAACCTCCTAACGACACATAACGGCTATACCCATCGTGTCATTGTAAAGAGGGTACAGACGATAGCAACAGCTATCAGCTGGCACAAACTGGTCGTTCATGCTGGCTAATTAAACATTAAGGGCCCTTTTACACAGAAAGATTATCTGACAGATTATCTGCCAAAGATTTGAAGCCAAAGCCAGGAATGGAATTGAAAAGAGGAGAAATCTAGTCTTTCCTTTATGACTTGATCTCTGTTTATAGTCTGTTCCTGGTTTTGGCTTCAAATCTTTGGCAGATAACACTGGCCAACAAATTTTCAAAAGTTGTTTGGTTCCGAAATAAAATTATCCATTTCTTAATGATTTTTATGTGCTGAATTCAAATATCACATGGAAAAATGTTAATTGGCTCTAGTTTCTATGATATCGAAGAGTTCTCATTTTACTGTTTTGTGAATTGTATAGAATACAGTATAATAGCCTACAGATTTATTACTTCTGCAATCATAAGGAAGCAAGTTTACTGTTCATAAACTTTTGAAATATATTCATAGGAAACTTAGTTCTATCTGAAATCAACTACAATTTACAGGCAGATCCAAGAATTTTTACTAATTAATTATGTTTATTGAACTCTGGAATGTAGGTCCTTATTCAATGGCTTCTCGTTGCACTTACACATGTCTTTTGTATTCATACATGGGATTGTCTCTGATAACTGTCCAACAGTAATCTGCAAGCATTGATGGGTTCCATTGAGGCTAGGTTCACACTGCGTTTTTGCAATTTGTGTGCATTTGTGTGCATCTGTTTTGATCCATTTTTCCATGACTTCCATTGTAAAAAAAAAAAAACTGATCCGTTTTTTTAACGGACACAAAGCTGACACTACTTTTGTGTCCGTCAAAAAAACGGATCCGTTTTGATCCGTTTTTTTTTTTATAATGGAAGTCAATGGTAGAATGGATGCACACAAATGCATACGTTTTTTTCATCTGTTTTTTGCAAAAAAACGGATTTCAAAAACGCAGTGTGAACCTAGCCTTACCCTGATACCTTTTTTCCATATTGGTCATTCTAAGATGATGCAATATACCAGTTGATGATGCAATACTGATGCAAACTTTTCCAGTATTGTATCACAGGCTGTGAGAAATATAGAAAGTATGTCTATATCTTGAAAATTAGAGCCAATTTCAAAATTTTAACATCATTTTCGATTCAGCACCCCAGAATTAGTTAAGATCAACTGTTTTCATGACGAAACCTTTTTGGCCGTTGACCAGTGTAATCTGTCAGATAATCTTTCTGTGTAAAAGGGCCCTTAATTGCCGGTAAAAATGCATCATTGGTGGTCCAGTGTGGTGATGCTTTCAGGAGAGGCTGATCACTTGCACCTTCTTGGCTGGGCCTCAGCTATGCTCGGCGCTGGCGCTGATCCCGGCTCAAAGGTTTTTTTTATATTAATAAAAAAATCGCATTTCATATTAAAAGTTTAAATCACTCCCTTTTCCCATTTTTTAAATAAAAAAATAAACATATTTGCTACAGCTGCATGCAGAACCGCCGTAACTATTAAATTATGACATTCCTGATCTCGCACAGTAAACGGTCGGTGTAATCTCAAAACCCTGAAAAAGTGCAAAATTGCAGATTTTTCACATAATTTTCACATCAAATCAGAAAAATTAGAATTAAAAGTGATCAAAAAATTGCAGATATGCTAAATCAACACATGGCAGTTTTTGGAGTCAGAAGTGACTGGGATGGAAAATATAAAGGGAGGACTTGTACTTCTCTTTTCTGTCGGATCCATGACTGGTTTTGGCAAAAAAAATACAGGGGCAGTTTAAAAAAAAAAACTGCCATGTGTAAACCCAGCAATACGCAAGTAAACTACTGATAAAAGTACATATGATGGTGCTAAAAATGCCTCAAATATCGCCAAAAATACACCAAAAAAAGGATTATAAGGATGGTAGTAGAGCAATTTTAATCATATCTAGATTAAACATTACATTTGTTTTAACCCCTTAGCGACCCATGACGTACCTGGTACGGGAGATCCGTTCTTCTGGCAGGGCGGCACTCAGCGTCGCAAGACGCTGATCCCGGCTCGGCCAATAGATTGCTATGGCCTGCAGCAGGCATAGCAATCTATGACCGATCTAACCGATCTTTGCTGTGTATATACACAGCATTGATCTCTATGAGAGATCAGTGCTGTGGATATACAAGTCCCCCAGGGGACTTCTAGTTGATGTAAAAAAAAAAGTAAAATAGTGTTTTTATTAATAAAAAATCCCCTCCCCTAATAAAAGTCCAAATCACCCCCCTTTTCCCATTTTATAAATATAAATTTCAAATAAACAAATAAATAAAAATATTTTGGTATCGCCGCGCACTAATCGCCCAAACTATTAATTAATCACATTACTGATCTTGCACGGTAACGGCGTCAGCGCCAAAAAAATTCCAAAGTGCAAAATTGCGCATTTTTGGTCGCATCAAATCCAGAAAAAATGTAATAAAAAGTGATCAAAAAGTCGCATATGTGCAATCAAGGTACCGATAGAAAGTAACATCATGGCACAAAAAATGACACCTCACACAGCCCCATAGACCAAAGGATAAAAGCGCTATAAGCCTGGGAATAGAGCAATTTTAAGGAACATATATTGTTAACAATGGTTTGAATTTTTTACAGGCCATCAGATAATATAAAATATTACATGTTATATATCGTTGTAATCGTAACAACTTGAGGAACATGTATAACAAGTCAGTTTACCACCATAGGGCGAATGGCGTAAATGCAAAACTCCCGAATCCCAAAAAACAATTCGTTTTTTTTTTCAATTTGAAGGCGCAAATATTTTTTTTCCGTTTTGCAGCATATGTTATGGAAAAATAATGCCTGCCATTGCAAAGTACAATTGGTTTCCCAAAAAATAAGCACTCATATAAGTCTCTAGGTGAAAAAATGCAAGCGCTATGGCCTTTTAAACATAAAATGGAAAAAGCAAAAGCGCAAAAATGAAAATTGGCTTTGTCCTTAAGGGTCAAATAAAATAAAAGTTGCCTATCATTATGTAATCGTACTGACGAGAGGAACATACCTCACAGTTTTACTACAGGTCGAACAGTATAAAGGGCAACCCCCCCTTGCTGGCGCGAGTGGTGGAATCCACGGCGGGTTATCCGCCAGGATTCCATAGTGTGAACGCACCCATAATGGGGAAAATCCACAAGAAATCTGCAATATATTCACAACAATAAATCTACATACTGCTTGTTCCCTGCCCATAAGAATCTATCAGCAGGTTAAAGGAGTTATCCAGTGCTACAAAAACATGGCCACTTTTCCCCCTCTCTTGTCTCTAGTTAAGGTGTTGTTTGCAATTAAGCTCCATTTACTTCAATGGAACTGAGTTTTAAACCCCACTCAATCTGGAGACAAAAGAGAGGGAAAAGTGGCCACAGTATCGGACTGAGCCACCGGAGGACCGGAGGATCCTCAGGTGGGCCCCCCCCACTCCCACTGACTGTCCAGCAGCTGGGCCCCCAGACAGCCATAAAGTGATTCTGCCTGTCCTCAGTGGGCCCCAGTACAGATGCTGCGGCAGCTGTCAGGCCTACATGTCGAAACCACGTCCCGGGTATGTCCCAGGAAGCCCAGCCCCTGTCGACACGAGTGATCTCACTCATGCAGAGCAGGGAGAGGAGTCGCTGGGGGACTAGAGGAACATACAGATGAGGTAAGTATAACTTTTTTTGTTTTAAACACACATGAAGGGGCAGGAGAATGATGGGTGGTAGTGGGTAGTAGTATGGTGATGAGGGGCAAAAGGATGAGAGGGTACTACTATGATGATGGGTAGTATTAAGGGGTAGTATTATGATGATGGAGGGGCAGAAGGATGAATAGGTAGTAGTATGATGATGAAGGGGTAGTAGTATGATCTTTGAGGTGCAGGAGGATGAAGGAGGTAGTAGTATGATGATGGAGAAGCAGGAGGAGGATGAAGGGGTAGTAGTATGATGATGGACGTGCAGGAAGATGAAGGCGGTATAGTAGTATGATGATAGAGGAGCAGGAGGATGAAGGGGTAGTAGTATGATGATGGAGGGGCAGGAGAGTGAAGTGAGTAGTATAATGATGGAGGGGCAGGAGAATGAAGGGGGTAGTATGATGATGGAGGGGCAGAAGGATGAAGGGAGTAGTAGTAGGATGATGGAGGGGCAGATGAATTTATTGTTCTTTGTGTACTGGATTTGGTCAGTAACAGTGTGATGGCATGTTGAAATCCAGTACACAAAGAACAATAAATTCTCCTGCCCCTCCATCATCATACTACTACCTCCCTTCATTCTCCTGCCCCTCTATCATCATACTACTCACTTCACTCTCCTGCCCCTCCACCATATATACGTTAGTGCTGTTCTGGGGTCACTTCCACACACTGAGCCCTCACATAACTATGTATTCTGATCTCCCACAAAGCATTCAGTGTACAATGTACCTAAGACCTCCAACTACAACAGCTGCAGGCACTACAACTTCCAGCATTTACGGATAGTTGCATCCCTCGGGATATGCTTGGAGTTGTAGTGGAGTGGAGTGTAGCTGCCACTGTAGAAAGATATACTGCTGGACCTTCAGGGCTGATGGTTGTAACAGATTACAGCCACTAGAAGCTTCTGCACAACAGTCAATTGTTAAAGGTTTGTTCTCTCTGACACTACAACTCCCAACATACCCTTCATTAAAGCTTCATAAGTTTAGGGTATTCTGAGAGTTATAGTTTGACTGAAAACATGTCATTCACAAGGGAGTTGTCGCAGATTCAGATGAATCCAGGATAGGGCCGGGTCAGTATGTCGTTTTTTACGATTCTTCTTTGTTGGGCCCCAAGGATCATTTCCTCTGGTGGGCCCCAGGTATCCCAGTCCGACACTGAGTGGCCATGTCTTTGTAGTGCTGGATAATCCCTTTAAGATTACCTAACCTGCTGCTAGACTCCCTTCAAAGGAGAAACACCTAACACTGCAGAGTGGATGTCGGTCTTCTAAGACTCAGCAGCTCCTGTGATCACCAAGATGGCAGCTTTCTGAAATGTATACACAATTGTGATCATAAAGCAATTGGGAAGGCAGGGGCAGTTATAAATCATTCTCTGCCTTCTATTTGGACAGTCTGTCTGTCCTTTCCAGCTGGCTATCCCCCTTCTGCAGCTGAACAATTACAGAAATCTTCATGCAAAATCATATGCTGACCAGCGGATGTTTTTAGCTGTTTGGTATTATGTAATAGGTTAAGCCCTCCAACAGGTTTTCCTTACCTTTTGGGAGATGGTTTGTTGAGAAAAAAAATATAAACAATAAAACAAAAAGGCGTATAAAGAAAAAAAAAGTTTAAATGTCTGGATGTCACTGACCACATATACACAGAATATTTAGGAAGTAACATTACTAATCCTTGTATCAGTAATCCTTCTCCAGACTCTAGTATAGAATAACCTTACTCTCGGAGAAGTCATCCAAGCCCCTGTTGATCAGTTAGTGAGTTTACTATGAAAACGTCATCTGGCAGAGAAATCCATAGTCTCAATGCTGCTACAGTAAAGAAAAACCCCTTTATGTTGGTGTTAGCCTTTATGTAAGAAAGGATAGCTTCATTGCAGCATCTTTGGTCCAGAAGTGGCACCTTCCAGTGGTTCAACTTTCCAGGCCATTTCTATCTCTCGGTCACTGGCGAGTCGCTCAATGTGGTCATCCGATACCAGACCGAACCAGTGACGCTTCAAGTTGGGGCGCTGCACTCTGAGAAGATTGCCTTCTTCGTCTTGTCCAGCTCCTCATCAGACATCCTGTTGGAGCTTTTCTGGTTGCAGCTCCATGCCCCCAGCTTAGATTGGAAAACCGGGGAGATCTTGCAATGGGGTCCTTATTGCCCCAACCGCTGCCTGAAGATCCGTACAATCCAGCCTCCGCCATCAGACTTGCCCAAATCACTGCCTGGCCTCCCGGCCAAATACAAAGACCTGGTGGATGTATTCTGTGCAAAGGAGGCTGACACCCTACCACCTCACCGGCCTTACGATTGTCCCATTGATCTCCTTCCGGGTGCGACGCCTCCTCGTGGTAGAGTGTACCCACTTTCAGTCCCGGAGACAGAGGCCATGTCGGCGTACATGAAGAAGAATCTCCAGAAGGGCTTTATCTGCAAGTCTCCAGCTGGTGCAGAGTTCTTCTTCATCCAGAAAAAGGACTGTTCCCTCCGTCCATGTATCGACTACCGGGGTCTTAATGTGACGGTGACGGATGTGACGGTGAAGGGGTCTTAATGTGTAAGGTGACGGTGAAGAATCAGTACCCCCTTCCACTAATCCCAGAATTTTTGACAGTCTCCGCGGAGCCCGGATGTTCACCAAGCTGGATCTCAGGGGAGCTTATAACCTGATCAGGATTCGTGAAGGTGACGAATGGAAGTCTTCCAGGAGTTTGTTAATGACATATTCCCGGGACCTGCTATATGTCTGTGTTGTCGTGTACCTAGACGACATCATGATCTACTCTCCTGATTTGCAGACCCATGTGGGACAAGTTCGCCAAATACTGCGACGGTTAAGGGCCAACCATCTATATGCCAAGTTGGAAAAGTGTCTGTTCCACCAATCCAGCCTTCCGTTCTTGGGGTACATAGTTTCTTGCCACGGTTTACAAATGGATCCAGCCAAGCTATCAGCAGTACTTCAGTGGCCACGCCACGTTGGACTTAGAGCTATACAAAGGTTTCTGGGGTTCGCAAATTATTATCAGCAATTTATTCCTCATTTTTCCACGCTGGTGGCACAGATTGTGGCCCTTACCAAAAAAGGAGCTGATCCCAGACGATGGTCAGCTGAAGCTGAACAAGCCTTTTCTCAGTTGAAGTAAGCTTTTGCTTCTGCGCCTGTTCTGTTGCACCTAGATCCAGATAAACCATTCTTTTTGAAAGTGGACACTTCCTCTGTTGGTGCAGGGGCCGTACTCACCCAGAAGGATTCCACGGGAAAGAAGAGGACCTGTGGTTTCCTTTCCAAGACCTTCTCCCCTGCAGAATATAACTATACCCCTGGGGATCGTGAACTTTTGGCCATTAAGTTGGCTCTAGAGGAATGGCATCATCTCCTGGAGGGAGCTAATCATCCAGTCACCATCTATACGGATCATAAGAATCTTCTGTACCTCCAGACTGCACAATGCCTTAACCCTCCACAGGCAAGGTGGTCGCTCTTTTTACTCTAGGTTTTACTTTCTCATTCATTTCCGTCCAGCAGACAAGAACACAAGGGCTGATGCTCTCTCACGGGCATCAGATGTCCTGGCACAACAGGATGTACCTCGTCAGATTATTCCACCTGAACGCCTGGTTCCTGTGACCACTTCCATCCTTCAGGATCTTCCCCCTGGCTAAACTTATGTGCGCCCTGCACTCAGGAGAAGAATCCGGAACTGGGGTCATTCCTCCTTGGTTACTGGCCACCCTGGTTTCCTCAAGACCAGGCTATTAATATTTCATTATTACGGGTGGCCCAGTCTTCCTCAGGATGTCAAGGACTTTGTGGCATCTTGTTCTACCTGTGCCCAGAACTAGATCATTCATCAAAGGCCAGCCGGTCTACTCCAGCCTTTGCCTAACCCCAAGCGGCCATGGACACATATCGCCATGGACTTTGTTACAAATCTCCCTCCTTCTGCTGGTAACACAGTTATCTGGGTGGTCACGGACCGGTTCTCCAAGATGTCCTATTTTGTACCACTTCCCAGTCTGCCTTCTACTCCTTGTCTGGTCAGTCTTTTCTTACAGCATGTCTTTAGGTCGCATGGTCTTCCTCAAACGATTGTCTCGGACAGAGGACCTCAGTTTGTTTCCAAATTTTGGTGAGCCCTCTGTTCTGACTCCAGGTGAAGTTGGACGTCTTTTCGGCCTACCATCCGGAGTGCAATGGGCAGGTCGAGAGAGTTAGCCAGATTCTGGGAAACTCTCTCCGGCATTTATCTCGGCTCGTCAGGACAACTGGTCCGGCCTACTTCCCTGGGCATAGTTTGCTTATAATCATCAGGACTCCAGTTCCAAACGGCAAGTCGCCATTCTTCATTGTCTATGGTCGACACCCACGTCCTCCAGTACCTGTATCCTCGTCCTCTGAGGAACCAGCCATGGACGAACTGGTGACTGACTTTAAGTCCATCTGGGAGCAGACAAGGCAATCTCTAGTTCGTGCAACAGGTTTGATGAAGGTCCAGGCAGACAAGAAGAGGAGACCTGCCGTAGCCTATGCTCCTGGCGACAAGATTTTGCTTTCCACCAAATATATATGTCAACCAAACAAAAATGTACAAGCTGATACTCTACCCCAGAGGTATAACAAGCAAGTGCAGACTATAAAATGTGTGGGGATAATCTACTGGGTGCTATGACAGCAAAACAATACAATATACTACAAAAAAATACTGTACCCAGATATAATATTAATCACGAAGAATTTTTATTGATAACACAGACATAGAACAATATATATCATAAAAAACAAAACTGAATCAGAACGGATGATGACTAAAACAGGGTAAAGTGGCATATACTACAGTGCCGGCCTATAACAAAAATGTGCAAAAATGCAAACGTAGTAAGTATTACAAGTAAGGTGCTGGCACAATCAATAAATAAGGTTACATATTCAGCAAGGGCTCATTACAGTAAACAACATGTCCAAAAGACCATAAACCAATGTCACAGACAGCCCTATCACTGAAACATTACCTGCTATGTATGTTCATACAATACCATGAGGTGCGCCCCGACGCGCGTTTCGGCAACACGCCTTTATCGACCCCTCGATAAAGGCGTGTGCCGGAAACGCGCGTCGGGGCGCACCTCATGGGTATTGTATGAACATACATAGCAGGTAATGTTTCAGTGATAGGGCTGTCTGTGACATTGGTTTATGGTCTTTTGGGACATGTTGTTTACTGTAATGAGCCCTTGCTGAATATGTAAACCTCATTTATTGATTGGCCAGGCACCTTACTTGTAATACTTATACGTTTGCATTTTTGCACATTTTTGTTATAGGCCGGCACTGTAGTATATGCACTTTACCATGTTTTTAGTCATCATCCGTTCTGATTCAGTTTGTGTTTTATGATATATATTGTTATATGTCTGTGTTATCAATAAAAATTCCGTGATTATATTATATCTGGGTACAGTATTTTTTTGTAGGTATATCAAAATATATGTATCAAGACCCAAGTTACAAGTTGGGCCCATGGTTCCTTGCATCATCAATCCGGTAACTACAAGCTTCGCCTGCCTCCCACCATGCGAATTCCCAACTCCTTCCACATGTCCCTCCTGAAACCTGTGGTCCTCAACCGTTTCTCTAAGAAGGCCAACTCTCCTCCACAGCAAGCAGCATCTACTGACATTTATGCTGTCAAGGACATCCTAGAAAGCCCAGAAAAGAGGTCTGGAGCCTGAAGCCAACATTCTGATTGGGTCTCATCATAAAAATTCTTGCAGACAAGAACAGAGGGAAGGCAAATGGGGGCGGGGGGGGGGCTACTGTTACAGCTGCAGCTGCGCTGTCACTTCTGGCCCAGCCCACTCTCAACCTCCCGCCGGACTTGTCCTCTTCCTGCTCCCTCTCCCTTATTGTCTCTCCTATCCTCAGTCTTGCCATTGCGCACGCCCCATCTCTAGGCAAGCGCGTCGACTATTCTACAATTTAAAGGGACAGTACGTCCATAAGGTTATGCACTTAACACTCACACAATAAATTCCAGCTCTGAGCCTATTGTTGGAGCCTCTACATGCTTCCCAATAGTGTGTGGCCCAGCTCTCCATTGTTCCTGCCCACTGTCCCTGCCATCAGGGGCGGGTTAACTTTACCATAGGCCCCGGGCTGTTCACCAAGCCGGGCCGCCCATCCCACTGTAACAATGGCAGCACTAGCTTGGTGTTCATAATACAGGATAAACAATGTCATGATGCCTTGATCAGTGCAAAATTGCGGTAAAAAGCAACGATTTTCTGCAAATCATGGCAGAACTGTAGCCAGGACAACACACCACTGAAAGTATAAGTTTTTGGATGGCCATGGGCCCCCCAGGAGCTCAGGGCCCGGGCTACGCCCGAAGCGGACCTATTATAATCCGCTACTGCCTGCCATCTGCAGTTTTCGCTTGCAACTGCTACCTCGGCACTCACGTGTATCCAGTTGCCTGCCTGCCTCCTTGCCTACTGTTCCTGCTATACCTCGTCCACCATCACTAGCAAGCCAAGCCAGGTGGTGAAGTGTTGAACGAGCCAAGATTTAAGTATAAGTGAGGCTATTTGTTGTTCTTACCTGTGAGTGTCTCTTGTTACAGCAGCCATCTTCCAAGTCTCCCTTCCACAGCCACCACTTTCTCATTTACTTTCAGTAGGCTTTGGTGCATAGATGATAGATCTTACTGCAGTGTGCCACCTTGTTGCTGGAGAGATGCTATGGCTAAACTGCCCTTAGTAACAGCTTTGAACACTTCTATGAGTTTAGGTTCTGGTGATGCTTCTTTCTCCTCTATACATCGTGGCTATGCCATTACTATTGTTGCAGGACTGTGGGTTCTATACAGTAGCGGTCTTGGGCACCAAGCATCCCACGCAATTGCGTGGGGCCCCCGACATCCAGGGGGGACCCGCTCTGGTGCCCAAGACCGCTGCAGCTAACTATGTGCGCTCGTAACGAGCGCATATAGTTACAGGCAGCAGCGGCACTGACAGGGCAGGAGCCATTGGCTCCCTCCCTGTCAGTCACTCTTGTGGCCGCAGGAAGTGTTTCCCCGCGGTCACAAGAGGCCGCTCTGCGTCTCTGGTGCTGGCGCTCGAGGCGTCACTGGAGCGCCGGTGCCATGACAACGGGAGAGGCCTCTTGTGACCGCAGGGGAAACACTTCCCGCGGCCACAAGAGGGAAGAGACGAGAAGAGGAGATGCTGGACCCAGGTGAGTAAAAATGTTTTTTTTTTTTGTGTTATATACTATATAGGAGGTAGAACACACAGTGGGGGCTATATAAAACGGGAGGATCGCACAGGGGGGCTATATAAACGGGGGAGCGCCACAGGGGGCTACATAAATGGGGGAGCGCGCAGGGGGGCTATATAAATGGGGGGAGCACACAGTGGGGGTCTATATAAACGGGGGAGCGCACAGGGGGGCATATATACAGGGGAGCACACAGGGGGGCTCTATACAAGTGGGGGAGCGCACGGGGGGCTATATAAACGGGGGAAGCGCAAAGGGGGGCTATATACAATGGGGGAGCTCACAGGGGCTATATACAAGTGGGGGAGCTCACAGGGGCTATATACAAGTGGGGGAGCTCACAGGGGGGCTATTTAAGGGGGAAGCACACAGGGGGGGCTATATACAAGTGGGGGGGCTCACAGGGAGGCTATATACAAGTGGGGGAGCACACAGGGTATATAAAACTGGGGCAGCACACAGGGGGTATATACAACTGGGGGCAGCACACGGGGGGCTATATACTAGTGGGGGAGCACACAGTGGGTATATACAACTGGGGGGAACACACAGGGGGTATATACAACTGGGGGAGCACGCGGGGTATATACGACTGGGAGCAGCACACAGGGGGTCTATATAGTATACTGGGGGAGCACACAGGGGGTCTATATAGTATACTGGGGGATCACACAGGGGGGCTAGTATCTGGGGAATCACACAGTATGTAACTGGGGGAGCACACAGGGGGGTCTATATACCACTAGGGACAGCACACAAGAGGTATATACTACTGGGGGCAGCACACAAGTGGTATTTACTACTCTCGGCAGCGCACAAGGGGTCTATATAACTGGGGGCAGCACACAGCGGTCTTTATTACATTGGGACTGCACAGAAGTGCCTATATGCCTTACTACTATACTGGGGCACAGAACATACCTAATTATTAAGTGGGGGCACAGGGACACCTTTAATCTGTGGGGGCACAGAGGGGCGTAACTACTATATAGACGTAGAGGGGACCTAACTACTGTATGTGTTGGAGCCTAAAATATTTCTCTGACAGATTCTGGAGGGAAGATTCCCAGCCGGGAGAAGACTTCAAGGTGGCCCAGGCTGGATAGAGAGAGAAAGAAAAAGAAGTAAAAGACGCTGATCAGAGAAGACGCCTCCTGTAAGTCACTGGATGTAACTGCACTCTGCTATAGGGTCTGTAGTGATAGGGGTCATGGTGTGGCAGTATTATGTTATGGCATCATTGGTAATATCTTCCTGTTTTGTTCAGAGCAGTTTTGAGGTTATATGTAATCTCTGTATGGTGGTAGGAGGGTTATAAGAGGACTAATGGGGGGGGGCAGCGCATGTCGAGGGGGGGGGCTTGGGGGGGGCCCCAGTTATGACTTCGCTGGGGCCCAGAAATGCCAAGACCGCCCCTGGTTCTATATACTATCCTTTGCTTACCTGATGAGATTGGGTTGTGTCAGAAATGGGATACCCAATCCCCCTTGATCAGAGATGGGTCTTGCATACACTGCAAGCTTTGCAGCTGTACTGGCATCAGTCCCTTATCTGTCTGTGCTTTTGCTGAGGTATACGAGGACAACGTTCCACTTGCCCTGCTCTTTTCCCCTTGGGTAATTTGAGGCGCCATTCCTCGACCATCTCCGACTGGTTAATACTGCAGACACCAGAATTTAGGTGAGCCATCAGTGTTCGTGAATTGCCTGCAGGAGCTGTATGTTAGCTCGCTGATATGCAGGCGCTGAGGGATGTGCATCCTACAGTATCCCAAGTCACCCCCCAACCCCTACTTCAGTCCCATAGAGAGCTTGTGGGGTGACATTAAAAATGCAGTTTATGAGGCAAAACCGACCTATTATAATCCGCTACTGCCTGCCATCTGCGGTTTCCGCTTGCGACTGCTCTCACGTGTATCCAGTTGCCTGCCTGCCTCCTTGCCCACTGTTCCTGCTATACCTCGTCCACCATCACTAGCAAGCCAAGCCAGGGGGTAGCGACCTGGGGGTTGCCTGCCGCAGCAAGTCCATCCCACCTTGCGGTGGGCACTGGTGAAGATCAGCGGCCTCTTAGACTCCGCTCCCTGGTGCGGCTTATGCCATCGCTGGTGCGGTCCAGTGGATCCACGACTACAGCTTTACAGTACAATACAAGAATATATACAGTATATTGAACCTTGGAGTCTACCTAACATCTAGGTATTAAATATGTTTTTATGAATGAGTATACTGACCTCTCTGGAGTATTGTGTGTGTGAAATGAGTGGTTACTCCACCCTAGCCATGATCTCTGTAATAGGTGTGCCCTTTCCCTAGTGAGATGTGTTTCCTGCAGACACAGGATGACAGGCTGATATGTGCGCACCATATTAAACACTGCATATCACTTATCTGCCTCTCCTAGACCTCCCACATACTATGAGACAATGTTGATACCATTAGCCATGGTTCCGGAATTCGAGGGAATGGTTTAGGCAAAACAGCAGATCTGGAAACAAATTCTAGCTAGGCCACACCAAAGAATTAACAGACAGCAATGAGCACATATATATTTCTGTTGGGGATTGCCATCTAGAGGGTTATAGCCATGGAGAGGCCAAAGTGTAGGGTCCATCCCGGGCATGAGGCCACCTTATCGTGCTGGGATGGTTTACACTATTTGCAAATGCCAGAGAGCCTCTTTATTTTTATGGAGATTTTTTTAGCAGTTGGGGGGCTGCTTTTACCGATTTTCATATCTGTAGCAGGTCTGGTGCCACTAGCGGTGAGTTGTTGCATTTTTTGTGTTGTTGTGTGTCTGCAATTTCAGCCATAGCAACATCCTGTGCATAGATATTTTTTTTTAAGTTTTCCACACCACCAGGTGCTGGTTATCTACACTGTGCTGCATCACCTAGTCCTGCAGTGACATGATAACTGAAGACAGCTGCAGGCATTACAGCAAAAAGGTTATATTGTAGCTTAAGAACATCAATCAGCCTCCATCACTGAGAAGAGGAGAAAAAGTTACTTGTTTCCCTGTAGTTAAAGTCTTCTCATGGATGGGCCTTCCTGACGCTGTCATTAATGGTGCATTTCCAGCCAGCAAGCAGCCTCTTTCGGATTATTGAAAAAGTGGGTATTTCTTATGGCTACAGCACAGCGTAGGGACTTGTAGTAGCATAGGTTGGGTTTGACTTAAGTGAATCTAAGGATTTCCAAGGAGTAGTCCAAATAAAAGAACAAATGTAGACGGTTAAGGAAGATATCTGATTTCTTTTTTTTATATAACTGTTTAGTTATATAAATTTTCATTTTTTCAAAAAACATACATATAACAAACCACCATAGAAGACAGCCATGGCGTAGATACAAGGCATCTCATACACAGAATAGCAATTGAAGCCTACAAGGATACAGTGGCAGTCCACAGAGCCCTGCGGTTTTCCAGGTCTAGAAGCCTTTGCAGTTTTCTCTATTTACAGCTCCAGGACGTCCTTGAGATTTATAAAGAGAGGAGTAACCAGACAGGGACACTTAGGGTGTATTACACGGGCCGAGCAGGGCCGATAATACCTGTAAGCGAGCAGCGATCTGCTAGATCGTTGCTCGTTTACTGGACCTATTACACGGCCCGATAATCGTTTGACAATAGCTGCAAGAGACATCTTTACCGATGTCCTTGCAGCCCTTGCTAAACTGGCATACATTACCCATCCACGTTCCAGGGATGCTCCTGCGTCAGCTTCTCCCGGGGGTCCCGCGCGCTCTCTAGCGTCACAGCAGCCTGTCAGCTGGTAGGCCGCTCAGCCAATCCAGGCCGGGACCGCCGCGGCCTGTGATTGGCTGAGCGGCCTATCAGCTGGCAGGCCTCTGTGACGCTAGAGCGCCGCGGGGCGCGGGACGCAGGGAGAAGCCGGACGGCAGGAGCAGCCCGTGGAACGTGGATGGGTAATGTATACGTTAGTCGCCGGCCACGCACCGCTATTACACGCAGCGGTGCACGGTCGGAGCCCGACGAAAATAGGTTCTAACCTATATCAATGATCAGCCGATGATCGTTGTCATCGGCTGATCGTTGCATTATTACACGGAGCGATAATGGCCGAATCGGGCCAATTCGGCCGATTATCGTTCCGTTAATACCACCCTTAGAGGTGCTTATGTGGAGAGCCGATGATTGTATCAGGAGAAGTGATATCTGTGACAACTGTATCAAGTCAGAACGTGAGCACAACAAACCCGGCTCACTGACTACAAACAACACATAAAACCATGATACATGTAACAAAGACACAAACATACAAGTAGGGGAAGAAAACACTAGGGATTAGCGGTGGGCCCAAACGAGCGTCCAGAGGTCCCATATTATTAGAGAAGTTCTCTATGGCATTGGCATTCAAGGCCGTCAAGTATTCCATTCGCCCTGATCTCATCACTTTCAGGATTAGTGAGCCTGTGTAGGCGCATTAGGACTGTTTCATTTGGCCGAGATGGAGCACTTGGCAGCGGTGAGTTATGTAGAAGCAGTTTTGCAATTTGGCTTACGCATGTGTTTAGGGGGAAAATTTAGCATATAGCTGGCAATGTCCAAGGGGATCTCCACCCGAAGCACCTCCTAATAGTGAATAGAGTCCCTCCAGTAAGCAGTCAGGAGCGGGCATTCCCAAAATGTGCAACAGCGTCCCCCTGTCCCGACAACACCTCCAGCACGTGGAGGGTGTCTGTGGAAAGATGCGACTTAGGAGGTCAGGTGTATGGTACCAAGGGTGTGAGATCTTAAAACTGGTTCTCCTTAAGCTGACACATTGTAGAGGACTTTGCTGCCTGGGACCATTATCTGCCATAAATATATGGATCGGTCGTCTAAGCTGAGAAGTAAGCCAGAGGCCTAGGTCCGATTTAGTACCTCTATGAGATCTATTGTGCGTCTCGTATTGTCGCCAGCTTGGCGTTCAGGACAAAGCCAACTTGGTCTTTGTCAATGAGACCCGGCAGGAGGGCCCCCAGTCTGCTCGCAAGTAGCTTAGTAAAATTTTCAAGTCAGCGTTCAATAAAGAGATCGGTCTATAGCTACTACAGTCAGTCGGGTCTTTATTAGGTTTGGGGACTACTGTAATGAAAGAATCTAGCATTCTGGTTGGTATGGGGGTCCCTTGGAGGAAGGAATTATACAACTCTAATAGGTGGGGGGGCCAGTACTTCCTGGAACGTTTTATAGTAGGAGTTATGGCAGACCATCAGGACCTGGAGACTTTCCATTGGGCAATTCCTTTATGGTCTCTGTGAGTTCATCCATGGAAATAGGCGAATTCATAGCGGCCAGGCTCTCGCCGTCCACAGTGGGCAGGTGGCAGGCCGAGAGGTAAGCCTGCAACCGTCGCTTACGGGCCTCAGGGTCCCCCGGGCACTGGGAGGGTAGGGAGTAAAGGGAAGAATAGTATTCAGCAAAAGACTCCGCTATCTGGGGAGGGTCATATGTTAGATTGCCGCCTCTACGTTTGATGGCAAAGGGGGTCGATGTCGCAGTACCATCTCGTAGCTGGGAGGCTAGAAGGGAGTGGGCCCGATTCGCCTTCTCGTAATATTTGTGCTTCGTGTATGTGAGCAGTTTTTCTACTTTTAGGACCGCTAGGTCTTTGAGACGGGTACGGGTTCTACTAGTTGCTTAAGTAGGGAAGTGGAGGGGGCTACAACCATTTTTTCTTCTAGAGAGTGCAGCGAGCTACGAGATCTAAGGCTTGTGCCTGGGAGTCCTTTTTCATTTTAGTGGAGATGAGAGATACAATGTCCCCTCAAAAACCGCTTTATGTGCCTCCCAAAGCATGGCCTGAGAGGAGACACTACTAGCATTTATAGAGAAGTATTCACGTTATACATTCCTCAAGGAATCTCTCTGGGCCAAGTTTTTCACCAACAGCTCGTTGAGTCGCCAGTGGCAGACCCGACGTGGAGAGGTGGTATCTTTGAGGTCTATTGTGACAGGTGAGTGGTCTGACCGCGTAATGCCCGCAATATCTGCTTCAGCTGTGAGACGCAAGCCCAGAATATTTCCAGAAGGTAGTCAATACGTGTATGTGTTCTCGTGGGGGTGTGGAGAAAAAGTGTACTGCCACGCACCCTCCATAGATCAAAGAGGATGCTGCACCCTCCATAGATCAAAGACGTCGTGTCGCCTGATCATCTGTCGGCGTTTTTGAGATTGCAGAAGTAGAGTTTGCGGCGCTGGGACTGCCCGTAGAGTAGCACGGTCGGTCCCCGGGGAAAGAGGACGTTAAAGTCTCCTCCAATGAACACAATCGGGGATATCATATCTGCCTGGAGTCTAGAGATTTTAGCAAACAACTTCATTAGGAAAGGTATCTGGCCTGTGTTGGGGCAGTAAAGATTACAGAGAAGTATTGGGGAACCCGCAGCAGAAGGCAGTAAGAATCACATATCTTCCAGAGGGGTCTGAGTCTATGAGAGAGACGGTCAGAGGGCAGAACTTTGAGATCATAATGGCCACACCCGCTCTTTTTTTTGTCTAGGGTGGAAGTGAGCAAATTTGAATGAGCATGAGCTATCATGGTGCGTCTCCTGGATGAAGGCTATGTCCACCTCAAGGGATTTCAACTCTCTGAGAAGAAGACGTCTCTTTATGTTGGAGTTCAACCCCCTTCACATTGAAAGTCACTAGACGCACCATGATAGCCAGCGGGGAGAGGAAGTGTGTAGTCACCTGTGAGTCTGAGATGGAGGTTGGAGCACCCTGTACCCAGGGCTAGAAGGCGGTAGCACCAGCTGGGGATCCACCAACAAGACGCTTGGCAGCACTTCGGGGGATGGGAGGGGGAGGGGGGGGGGAGACAAGACTGACAAAGACAGGAAAAACAGAAAGAAAAAAAAACCGTTAGTAACAGGAAACTATATACAGTCCAAATAGGAACCAACTGTCAACTACGGGAGGACAGTTCCTGACTGGGTCACCAGTAATTTGTAAATCTATACTTTTAGGTGAGTTTATCCACTCCAAGCATCTACAATGGGATCCAACGGGAGCGACAAAAGTCCCCGTCAGGAGAGGGGGGATCAAAGTAGACGCCTCTGAGGGAGTGCGTTCAAATGAAAACAAGCAAACAAATCAACCAGCTGCCGGGGGGACAGCCAACTATAGAGATAAACATGGCATAATGAGAAGGTGCATTAATCAGAGTAAAACAATATTAACTAATAATGAACCTGAAGCCCAACACCAAAGGTAAAGGGGGAGACCTAGGTAAGTGTGGCCATGACAAAAGTTCACAGTCTCGGGTGTCTCGGGGGGGGTCTATTCCCTGGTGGGGAAGATGGGTGAGTATTCCGCTTGCGTCGGGCTCCCATCCTTTCCCACACCGGAGGTGGGGGTGGTCTGGCAGGCAGGAGTTCCCAGTTGGGGAGATGCGGGGTCGGGATCTCAAGTGTCTCGCAGAATCGGGGTAGATCAGCTGCATTGCGGAGTATTGCAGACACCCCATTATGGCGCACATTCAGACTAAAGGGGAAGCCCCAACGGTACGGGATGCGAGCGTCCTGTAGGGTGCGCAGAGGAGGGGGCGCGCAGCCGACGGCGTTGCAGTGTAACCCAGGAGAGGTCCGGTAGGAGTTGGACTTGGTCCCTGAGAAATCAATGGCCCTCTGATTCCTCGCTGCTCGCATTATGGCTTCCTTGAGTGTATAGTCAGTTATGCAGCAGATTATGTCTCTCGGTTGGGCATTGGCCTCTCTGGGTCTGAGACCCCTGTGAGCTCTATCCATTTTCACCACGTGACCTGGGGGAGCCTCAAGAATTTGGTTAAATAAAGCAATGAGTGTCGGTTGTAAGTCCTCTCCTGGGGCGGTTCTGTCAGGCCCCTGATCCTAATATTGTGTCGGCGCCCTCTATTGTCCAAGTCTTCCAGATGTTTTTGCCAATCATGTGCCTCGCTTGTGCCTGAACATCTTCCGCAAATC
>NW_027208999.1:0-37586 GCF_027789765.1 Dendropsophus ebraccatus
TATACAGGAGGAGACTACAGAGGAGTACATAGAGGATACATATATACTGAGGAGACATATATCAAGGGTATATAGAGGATACATATATACAGAGGAGACATACACAGGAGTATATAGAGGATACATATGTACAGAGGATACATACAGATGAGTATATAGAGGATACGTATATACAGGATGAGACATACACAGCAGTACATAGAGGATACATCAAGGAGTATATAGAGGATACATTATACGGAGGAGACATACACAGCCAGAGTACAATAGAGGATACATATATACAGGAGGAGACACAGATGAGTATATAGAGATACATATATACAGGAGGAGACATACACAGCAGTACATAGAGGATACATACAGAGGAGTATATAGAGGATACATATATACAGAGGAGACATACACAGCAGTACATAGAGGATACATATATACAAGGGATACATACAGAGGAGTATATAAGGATACGTAGACAGGAGGGGACATACACAGCATTATAGAGGATACATACGGAGGAGTATATAGAGGATACATATATACAGGAGGAGACATACACAGCAGTACATAGAGGATACATATATACAGGAGAGACACAGAGGTATATAGAGGATACGTATATACAGGAGGAGACTACACAGCAGTACATAGAGGATACATACAGGAGTATATAGAGGATACATATATACAGGAGAGACATATATACAGGGTACATAGAGGATACATATATACAGGAGGTACATACAAGGAGTATATAGAGGATACGTATACAGGAGAGACATAACAGCATACATAGAGGTACATACAGAGGAGTATACAGAGGATACATATATACAGGAGGACATACCAGCAGTACATGAGATACATATATACAGGAGGACATACAGAGGAGTATATAGAGGATACATATATACAGGAGACATACACAGCAGTACACATAGAGGATACATACAGAGGAGTATATAGAGGATACTATATACAGGAGGAGACATACCAGCAGTACATAGAGGATACATAGTACAGGAGGAGACATACAACAGGTATATAGAGGATACATATGTACAGGAGGAGACATACACAGGAGTATATAGAGGATACATATATACAGGAGAGACATACACAGCAGTACATAGAGGATACATACAGAGGAGTATATAGAGGATACATATATACAGGAGGAGACATACACAGCAGTACATAGAGGATACATATATACAGGAGGAGACATACAGACGAGTATATAGAGGAGACTATATACAGGATGAGACATATATACAGGGGTATATAGAGTATACATATATACAGGAGGAGACATACAGGAGTTAAGGGCTGGGGGATTAATCAAATAAATTTGCCCAGAAGGTTATAATCGATTTCGATTAAAATCATAAATTAAATTTTCACAAAAATCACTGCAGGCAGAGCAGCGTAGAGTGATGGGTTGGCGGCTGGGCTGGAGTTGCACGTCAAGCAGCGGCGCGGAGGTGAGGTGCATGGCGGCGGCGGTGCGTGGAGTGTCGCGCCGGAGGTGAGGTGTGGGCAGTCCGCTAACAGAGCCGCGACTGACCTGCCCCAGCTATACATATCACGTCCAGTTCCCCTCCCGGCCACACGTGCAGGTCCCTGGTCTCTGGAGGAGGCTGCAGGGACTGTAGTGTGTAATAGCGTCGCTTCAGGTCCTGGAGCTGAACAGCGGGATCTGCATCCCCCCCGCTGTACAGCTCCAGTAATGCAGTGACGCTATCACCACTACAGTCCCTGCGGCCAGGGCCGTATTTACCACTAGGCACCTGTGGTCCGATGCCTAGGGCAGCACCTTGCAGGGGGCAGCACCAGGGAGCAGGCGGACAGAAAAAAGTAATTCTTTTGTTTTAATTTTTTAGTTTCCCCTTCTCCCTTTCAGACTTGCCAGTAAATCTGGTGTCTTTTCCAGGGGGTGGGGGGTATGGTGGTATTGGTCAGGTCTGGTATCGCCAATAGGTGCGTGACGTGGGGCGCCTCCATTTAGTGCCTAGGGCAGCAGCAGCTGTTAATACAGCCCTGCCTGCGGCCTCCTCCAGAGACCGTGGACCTGCACGTGTGGCCGTGAGGGGAACCTGTGTGCCGGGGTGAGAGGAGGAGGGATATGTGCACTCTGCCCCATCACGCCCAGCTGCCCCATTTCCCCCCAGTATGCCCCTGTCACCTTCTCTTTATACCTTTATTACTACTACACCCCTCATCTTTACCTGTACTACTACTACTTCACTACACCCCTCATCTATACCTGTACTACTACAGCCCACATCTATACCTGTACTACTAATTCCCCCTCATCTTTACTACTAATACACCATCATCTTTACCTGTACTACTATACTAATCCATCCCATCATCGTATATACTAATACACCCCATATCTATACCTGTACTACCCACTCTTCATCTTTACCTCTACTACTATACTAATGCCCCTCATCTGTATTACTATACACCCCATATCTATACCTGTACTACTACACACCCCTTATCCACTATACCTCCACTACTACACTCTACCTAGATGGAGGCATGTGCCCCGCTATCCCCACCCCCACCCCCTCGCTTTATCCCGGAAATGCCCCTGCCTGCATGTGTCCCTGCTACATAGGATACATATATACAGCAGTACTAGAGGATACATATATACAGGGGGAGGCATATATACAGTAGTACATAGAGGATACATATATACAAGAGTACATAGAGGAGACATATTTTTTAGGAGTACATAGAGGAGACATATATACAGAAGTACATCGAGTGATATAAACTATTGTAAAAATACAGTAACCCAGCTTTCCCAGCATCTTATACTCAGTATGATGAAGGTCACCCAGCTCTCCAGCATCTTATACTCAGTATGATGGAGGTCACCCAGCTCTCCAGCATCTTATACTCAGTATATAGAGGTCACCCAGCTTTCCTAGCATCTGTCTATGGGACCGTTTTGTGTCCATCACTGAGCTGCCCAATAGACTATACAGGAAAGTGAGTTCTGACCCTTTCACAGGGCCACAGTAGGATATTGGTCACCAATGACTGATGACTGAAGGACCGAAGATGTTATAGGTAAGAGTTAGAGGCCAGAGTGGTCCTTTAAGGATGGGCCGCCAGCCTGCTACTCATGGGCCAGTGCTGTGTACTTGCCCCCCAGGCTAAAATTTGCCAGCCAGCCCCTGATGTGCAGTGTGTATAGAGATGAGGATGGTGCCAGGTGAGGAGCCTAATATGTCTGTCTGGCAGATTCTGTTGATTTGAAGTTCTCATAATGGCCCAGGACAGATGGAGAAGAAGATGAAAGGGAAGAACTCCGATCAGAGGAGAAGTCCCCTGTGAGTCACTAAATATATTTGCACTGTAATTTATATGTAGTACAGACCCTGTGTAGAGCTGGGTGTGTTGACGGCGTAGTGGTCGGTTGAGGGGGGGGGGGGGGCCAATTAAAAGTTTGCTATGGGGCCCAGCCATTTCTAGTTACGCCCCTGTCCACTGTTCTTTGAATATCCTACACGCCGAGTCAATTTTCCTCTTTTTTGACATCATTGTTTCCAAGGGATTACAAATTGCTATTAGTAAATACCAACAGATATAGATATCACACTGTTGCGGTGCAGGAACCAGCATGATTACAGAGTCGGTTCTCCACCACCATTCCAGTTCACACTACCCTGTGCGAACCGCAGTGCGATCTGTAAACTCACACAGGAATCTGATCGCATGGGTGAGAAATACCCATGCAATCAGATTCCACGGCAGGAAAAAAAGAAGTCATGATGCGTCCTGTTCCTCTCCAGGGCTGGCTCCAGTTTTTGTGGGCCCTTGGGCAACAGAACCTCAGTGGGCCCCTATGTGGAACAAATTATGTGGTGTCATTATTAGGGTGTCTCAGCAAAGACGGGGAGATGAGAGATCAGGGCCTCTTCTGAGAGCCCCTAACAATCCGGGACTGTGTGGCAGCAGACAGGGCCGTATTTGTCACTAGGCACCCGTGGTCCGGTGCCTAGGGCGGCATCTGCAGGGAACACTTTTTTTTATTTTAAAAAAAAAAAAAAAATCTTTGTAGGCCCGGCCCCGGGTGCCTAGTCCCGCCGGGGGGAGGAGGGGAGGAGGGGAGCGTCCGGGAGCAGGAGCAGGATGGGCAGCAGGCAGGCTGGCTCCCTCCCCCTATGCAGCGCCGAGGTCCCGGTTCCGGGGCCGAGCTTCCGGCACACACAGCTTGACAGAGGAAGCTCACAGCTGCAGCCCCCGCGATGCACATCTTCTCTCCTGCTCGGCGGCGCTCACGTGATGTGACGTCATCGCCGAGCAGAGAGAAGATCCGGGACCGCGGGGCTGCAGCTGTGAGCTTCCGGCCTCTGTCAAGCTGTGTGTGCCGGAAGCTCGGCCCCGGACCCCGCACCCTGGACCCGGACCTCGGACCTCGGACCTCGGCACTGCATGGGGGGCGGGAACCAGCCTGCCTGCCCATCCTGCTCCTGGCCGCTCCCCCCCCCCCCCAGCCTCTACCTGCCCCCCCACCTCTCTACCTAACCCCAGCCTTTCCCCTACCCCTAGCCTCTCCCCTGCCCCCGGCCTCTCCCCTACCCCCAGCCTCTCCCCTGCCCCCCGCCTCTCCCCTGCCCCCCAGCCTCTCCACCTAACCCCCAGCCTCTCCACCTAACCCCCAGCCTCTCCCCCTGCCCCCCAGCCTCTCCCCTGCCCCCAGCCTCTCCCCTCCCCCCAGCCTCTCCCCTGCCCCCCAGCCTCTCCACCTAACCCCCAGCCTCTCCCCTGCCCCCAGCCTCTCCCCTGCCCCCCAGCCTCTCCACCTAACCCCCAGCCTCTCCACCTAACCCCCAGCCTCTCCACCCAACCCCCAGCCTCTCCACCTAACCCCCAGCCTCTCCCCTGCCCCCAGCCTCTCCCCCTGCCCCCAGCCTCTCCCCTGCCCCCCCCCAGCCTCTCCACCTAACCCCCAGCCTCTCCCCTGCCCCCCAGCCTCTCCCCCTACCCCCAGCCTCTCCCTGCCCCCCAGCCTCTCCCCCTGCCCCAGCCTCTCCCCTGCCCCCCCAGCCTCTCCACCTAACCCCCAGCCTCTCCCCTGCCCCCAGCCTCTCCCCTAACCCCCAGCCTCTCCGCTGCCCCCCCAGCCTCTCCACCTAACCCCCAGCCTCTCCACCTAACCCCCCAGCCTCTCCCCTGCCCCCCAGCCTCTCCACCTAACCCCAGCCTCTCCACCTAACCCCTGCCCCCCAGCCTCTCCACCTACCCCCCCCCCGCCTCTCCCCCTGCCCCCCAGCCTCTCCCCTGCCCCCCAGCCTCTCCACCTAACCCCAGCCTCTCCCCTGCCCCCCAGCCTCTCCACCTAACCCCCAGCCTCTCCCCTGCCCCCCAGCCTCTCCACCTAACCCCCAGCCTCTCCCCTGCCCCCCCAGCCTCTCTACCTAACCCCCAGCCTTTCCCCTGCCCCCCAGCCTCTCCCCTGCCCCCCAGCCTCTCCACCTAACCCCCAGCCTCTCCCCTGCCCCCCCCAGCCTCTCCACCTAACCCCCAGCCTCTCCCCTGCCCCCCAGCCTCTCCACCTAACCCCCAGCCTCTCCCCTGCCCCCAGCCTCTCCCCTGCCCCCCCCAGCCTCTCCCTAACCCCCAGCCTCTCCCCTGCCCCCCCAGCCTCTCCCCTGCCCCCAGCCTCTCCCCTGCCCCCAGCCTCTCCCCTGCCCCCCCAGCCTCTCCACCTAACCCCCAGCCTCTCCCCTGCCCCCCAGCCTCTCCCCTGCCCCCCAGCCTCTCCCCTGCCCCCAGCCTCTTCACCTAACCCCCGCCTCTCCCCTGCCCCCCCAGCCTCTCCTCTGCCCCCCAGCCTCTCCCCAGCCCCCCAGCCTCTCCACCTAATACCCAGCCTCTCCCCTGCCCCCAGACTCCCCTGCCCCTTCAGCCTCTCCACTGCCCCCAGCCTCTTCCCTGCCCCCCAGCCTCTCCCCCCTGCCCCCCAGCCTCTCCCCTGCCCCCCAGCCTCTCCCCCTAACCCCCAGCCTCTCCCCTGACCCCCAGCGTCTCCCTGCCCCCCAGCCTCTCCCTCCCCAGCCTCTCCCCTGACCCACCTCTCCCTGCCCCAGCCTCCCCAGCCTCTCCTGACCCAGCCTCTCCCCTGCCCCCAGCCTCTCCCCTGCCCCCCACCTCTCCCCTGCCCCCCCAGCCTCTCATCCTGCCCCCCAGCCTCTCCCCTGCCCCCCCAGCCTCTCCACCTAACCCCCAGCCTCTCCACCTAACCCCAGCCTCTCCCCTGCCCCCCAGCCTCTCCCCTACCCTCAGCCTCTCCCCTACCCTCAGCCTCTCCCCTGCCCCCCCAGCCTCTCCCCTACCCTCAGCCTCTCCCCTGCCCCCCAGCCTCTCCCCTGCCCCCAGCCTCTCCCCTGCCCCCCCCATCTCTCCCTGACCCGCCTCTCCCCTGCCCCCCCAGCCTCCCCCCCCCTGCCCCCCCCCCCCCAGCCTCTCATCCTGCCCCCCAGCCTCTTTCCCTGCCCCCCCAGCCTCTCCACCTGCCCCCCAGCCTCTCCACCTAACCCCCAGCCTCTCCCCTGCCCCCCAGCCTCTCCCCTACCCTCAGCCTCTCCCCTGCCCCCCAGCCTCTCCCCTGCCCCCAGCCTCTCCCCTGCCCCCAGTCTCTCTCCCCCTAACCCTCAGCTTCTCCACCTAACCCCCAGCCTCTCCACCTAACCCCAGCCTCTCCCCTGCCCCCCGCCTCTCCCCTACCCTCAGCCTCTCCCCTGCCCCCCAGCCTCTCCCCTGCCCCCCAGCCTCTCCACCTGCCCCCCAGCCTCTCCCCTGCCCCCCCAGCCTCTCCCCCTAACCTTTAGCCTCTCCCCTGTCCTCCAGCGTCTCCCCCTAACCCTCAGCCTCTCCCCTGTCCTCCAGCCAGCTCTCCCCTAACCCTCAGCCTCTCCCCCTAACCCCCAGCCTCTCCCCCTACCCCCCAGCCTCTCCCCTACCCTCAGCCTCTCCCCTGCCCCCCAGCCTTCCCCTGCCCCCCCCCCCCGCCTCTCCCCTGCCCACCAGCCTCTCCACCTGCCCCCCAGCCTCTCCCCCTAACCCTCAGCCTCTCCCCCCTAACCCTCAGCCTCTCCCCCTAACCCTCAGCCTCTCCCCTGCCCTCCAGCCTCTCCCCCTAACCCTCTCCCCCTAACCCTCAGCCTCTCCCCTGTCCTCCAGCCTCCCCCTAACCCTCAGCCTCTCCCCTACCCCTCAGCCCTCCCCTGCCCCCAGCCTCTCCCCTGCCCCCCCCAGCCTCTCCATCTAACCCTCAGCGTCTCCCCTGACCCCAGCCTTCATGATGCTGCGCCATATGGAGAAGAAAGCAAAAAGTGAGCTACGGCAATTTGAGAAGACGTCACCTGTGAGTCATTAGTAACTGCACTGCACTGTAATCACTTCTATAGTGTGCAGAGCCTGTGTACCATTGGGGTCTCAATGGGTCAGTGTATTGTTTGCGGTAGTGTACTGACACAGCCCTGCGGTCACTACAGTACACTAGCGCAAACTTTTAAACTAGGACCCAACTACAAGAGCTGCAGGCACTACAGCTCCCAGCATATCCTGAGGGCTGTAGACTGTCAGTAAATGCTGGAGTTGTAGTGCCTGCAGCTGTTGTTGAGTCATAGGTGCATGATACACTGGATGCTTTGTGGCATATAAGTATACATAGATCTGTGGGGGCTCAGTGCAGGGAAGTGACCTCAGAACATCACTAATAGGGGATAGAACAAAAACATCTCCCCCTATCCCCTATTAGTGATGTTCTGGGGTCACTTCCCTACACTGAGCCCCCACAGATCTATGTATTCTGATCTCCCACAACGCCTCCAGGACCCATCTACAACAGCTGCAGGCACTACAACTCCCAGAACAGTCTGCAGCCCTCAGGATATGCTGGGAGTTGTAGTGCCTGCAGCTGCTGTAGTTGGGTCCTAGGTGCATTATACACTGGATGCTTTGTGGCATATAAGAATACATAGATCTGTGGGGCTCAGTATATAGAAGTGACCCCAGAACAGCACTAATAAGATATAGGGGAGATGTTTTTGTTCTATCCCCTATTAGTGCTGTTCTGGGGTCACTTCTATATACTGAGCCCCCACAGATCTATGTATTCTTATATGCCACAAAGCATCCAGTGTATAATGCACCTAGGACCCAACTACAACAGCTGCAGGCACTACAACTCCCAGCATGTACTGACAGTCTGCAGCCCTCAGCATATGCTGGGAGTTGTAGTACAGTAGTACAATCCTCTGATAGCTGCCGCTGTAGACAGATGTGTTGCTGGACCTTTAGGGCTGATGGTTGTCACCCACAGATTGCAGCCACCAGGAGACTCTGCACACAGTGATTTATTACAGGGTTGTCCTCTCAGAGACTACAACTCCCAGCATACCCTGAGAGCTGTATAAATGGAGGGTGTTCTGAGATTTGTCACAGATACAGATGAATTCAGGAAAGGAGCGGGTCAGCATGTCATGTCTCACTGGTTGTATATTGGTGGGCTCCAGGTACCCCAGTCCAACACTGGACAGAACCGTCCCCAAACTAAGACGTCCCCGGCCTCCTTCCTTCCTCCATCACATTTGTTTGATGAGAACAGCGGGCATCAAGCAGAGCGGCACCCAAGTGCCAGGGTATATACCATGCATGTACAGTAACGGTGGGGGGGGGGGGGGGCGCCTCTGCGTGCAAAGTGCCTAGGGCAGCATGAACTCTAAATGCAGGCCTGGCAGCAGACTGTGTTATTAGGCTGGCAACAGCCAAAATTAATGGCTTTGCCACACTGATAGTATCAGGCTTCTGTTTAGTTTTGTGTCTGGCTGGTTATGAAAAATAGGGGGACCCCATGCATTGGTTTAATAAATAAATAAATAATAAAAAAAAAATAATGTGTGGGGTTCCCCTATTTTCCATAACCAGCCAGATACAAAACCAAGTCCCACATCGCGGCACTCCGGTCCCCAGCAGTTTCCGGGTGTCTGACGTGGGCTCGAGACGTGACGTCTCAGGTCCGCTCAGCCACTCAGTGAAGAAGGCGGGATCCGTTTCAAGTCTGCTCAGATCCCGCCTCCTTCACTGAGGGGCTGAGCGGACCTGAGACGTCACATCTTGGGCCCACGTCAGACACCCGGAAGCGGCCGGGCACCGGAGTGGCACGATGCGGGACCCGCCGCTGGAATTGGGGAGGTGAGTGGACGTCTTTTTCCTCAGCACCTCCTCCCCGATCCCAGTAAAAAAATTCCCTCCCACTGAAGTACCCCTTTAGCCTGGCAAGGGCTGCTTTGTTTTGTGTCTCGTTGGCTATGGAAAATAGGGGGAACCCCACACATTAGTTAATAAATAAATATATAATAAAAAAAAAATGTGTGGAGTCCCCCTATTTTCCATAACCAGACAGATACAAAACTAAGCAGAAGCCTGATACTATCAGTGTGGCAAGTGCCATTTATTTTGGCCGTTGCCAGCCTAATAACACCAGCCTGCTGCCGCCCAGTCCCGGATTATAATTTTCTGACACTCCAAGACTGACGGTATCTGGCTCTTCCCGGTACCCATGGTGGCGGTGGGTACCGGGTAATAAGGGGGGTTAGTGTTAGCGGTTTCTACCGGCTAACACTAAGCCCGGCATAGAAATGGACGCCATCTGTTAGACAGCTTCCACTACTAAGCCAAATAGAAGTAAGGAAAAAACACAACTTTAAAAAGATCTTTATTGAAATAAAACTCCCCAGAAATCCCTCATTGACCCTTTTATTAAATAAAAAAGCTATCCTCTTCTTTCCGTAGTAGTCCAGTCTTTATTTCAACCTGTAAAGTAAAAATAAATTAATGACAATTTCACTGGTAGTCTACTGTCACTATTAGGGGATCTCTATTAGGGGATCCCCGGTGTCTAGTGGGGGAAATCGTCCTCCGCGTGATGCGATCACGGAAGGGCGATCCTTTCTGCTTACCCCGGGGCGAGCCTCAACGTCTGTATGACGCTCGGCAATAGATGCAGCAGCCCTAAGCAATCTAACACTGATCTCATTGATCAGTGTATTGTTAGTACACTGCAGTGATCTCTATGAGAGATCACTGCAGTAATAATAAAAGTCCCTCAGGGGACTAAAAGGTAAAGTTAACCCAAAAAAAAAAAAAATATATATTTTTTTTTTCCATCAATAAGAAATCCCCTCCCCTTATAAAAGTCTGAATCACCCCCTTTTTCATATTTTATAAATAAATATATAAACATACATATTTAGTATCGCCGCGTGTGTAATCACCTAAACTATCAAATTATCACATGCCTGATCTCGCACGGTATACGGCGTAAGCGTAAAAACCCGCCAAAGTGCAAAATTGATGATTTTTGGTCACATCAAATCCAGAAAATTGTAATAAAAAGTGATCAAAAAGTCCCATATGTGCAATCAAGGTACTGAGAAACTACACTATCATGGCGCAAGAAATGACAGCCCCATAGACCAAAAAATAAAAGTGTTATAAGGATGGAATAGAGCAATTTGTAGAACTATTTTTTTTAAACATTTAAATTTTTTTAAAAGCCATCAAATAAAATAAAAGTCGTACAAGTTACATATAGTTGTAATCGTACCGATTTAAGAAACATAAATAACGTGTTTGTCTTACTATGGGGCAAACGGTGTCAACACAACCCCCCCTTCCCAAATATAAAAAATTGCCCTTTTTTTTCAGTTTCACTGCACAAACAATTTTTTTCCGTTTGTGCAGCATATTTTATGGAAAAATGAAATCAGTCAATGCAAAGTACAATTAGTGTCACAAATAATAAGGGCTCATATGGGTCTGTAGGTGAAATAATGCAAGCGCTATGGTTTTTTAAACACAAGGAGGAGAAATCAGAGAGCAAAAACGAAAATTGGCTCCGTCCTTAAAGGGTTAAAGGGGTATTCTGGGAAAATGTGACTTTTCCCCTATCTACAGGATACCCCTTTAAGTATGTTCCTGAGTTATTGCTCAGTGCACAACTCCACCACTTGTAGAGTCTGGCTCCTCCCACCCATGTAATTGATTACACGGACCTGACCACAGGTCCTTCAGCCAACACTCCCCAGGGGATGCGGTCCTACAGCAGCCCAGGTGTCCTGTCTCTCTTCTCTATCAGAGTCCTGGCAGGGAGGAGCAGGAGTCAGGACAGGGCTATTAGTTAGCAGCAGGATGGTGAGAGGGCACTCAGCTGCTGCATCCACAGGTGAGCGAGGGCATTCCCAGCTAGAGAAAGTGTGGTCTGCTGGGAGAGGAGGGGGCGGCAGACAGTCGCAGCAATGGCTCAGCATCCTAGGTGAGGAGCCGTCTCCCTTTCTGACAACAGGGGGCGCCGCCTGAGGTCCCCACTTCAAGTGGCCTCATGGGAAGTGCCACTGGCTGTATTTATTATCCTGTAGAGTAATATCCCTGTCACTTATACTCAGTTCTCCCCATTTCTCTTAATTCCCCCCAGTCATGTTCACTATGGTACATTGACGTGTATTACACCTTACTACGCCACAGTTTGGTTTCATTGTTCACTGTGCGGCGTTATGGTTATGGGAGTCATACTTCTATCCATTTTATTGCTTCTTGCTCCCAGGAATGCTGATTTTCAGTACCCCGCCTCCTGCCCTTTGTGTCGCCCACTTACAAAAATGGCCGACGGCGCTGTGCACTCCCATATGCATGGGCTGGCCGTATCTATGTAAATGCCATAAAAAGGCTTTGTTCCTGCCTATATTGGAGGATGCTCGGTGCCACTAAACAGCAGGGCCTGAGAGGACATTAAAGGCTGCAGGCAGTGTGGATTGCTGCCGGCTCCTTTTGTCCTTTCAAATCCTGCCACCTAAATGAAAGCTGAGGGACCCCATTAGCTGAATAGCATGTGTTCGGGATCCAATGTTTAAATTGACCTTCCTGCTGAGTTTTTGTGCCAGTGAACGGAGCCTGTGAGGGAGGCAGATGTGTATGAAGGGCAGATGGCAGCAGCCATTTTCCTATTGCATCAACTTAGCTGATAAAATCTCCAGTGACAGTTAAGGGTGCTCAGTGGTGGCAGTGGCAGGGTGTCGGCGCTCGGGGCTGACAGGGAAGGGTTCAATTCCCAGTACCCACAATTTATTTTTTTTCACCCCTTCCTTTACATTTTAGGCTTATTGGATCTCTACTATTATCTTACCACTTTGCGATCCAGAACACACTATATACAGCTTTGCCTTCATCCCTCCATGCTCATCATCTACAACTTGGTGCTACTTATATACTGGCACTCAAGAAGCCATTGCCTGTGAAACATACCCTCCTTTATGGTCGGGGTTCTCCTTCTAGTCTTTTTTTCATTTCATTTCTTTACAATTAGGTATTCTTGAGTATTCTTTGGATATTGTAGGTTTTTCTTGTATGTGCCATCTAATTTCCCAGTGGGTATTACCTTTAATAGATATCAGTGGGCTTAATCCTTATTTTCTTATAGAATCCAAGGATTGAACCTTTTATGCCTATAGTATTGTATACTATGGTTTTCAACTCTCACTGAGGGTTTTTCATGGATTAGGCAGCAATGAGGATGTTTCCTTACCTGTTTGCCTATCAGCTTTGGCTTATATATTTATACTTACCTTACCAACCCTTCCTCTGATTTCAGGGCCGTTCATGTAGAGCAGGGGTGTCAAACTCAAATACATAGTGGGGCCAAAATTAAAAAAATTGACAAAGTTCGAGGGCCAACCTTGATAATTATTTAAGCACGAATGCCGCCAACCTGGTACTGTCAGATCAGCATGCGCCATTCCTGGTACTGTCAGTGCTGCGCACTATGATAAAATGACATGATATATTGCTAATGCCATGATTAATCTTCAACCCATGTAATAGCCAACCCCCCAATATTGCCCCATGTAGTAGCCAACCAAACCAAAATTGCCCCACATATTAGCCAGCCCTCCCATAGTGTTCAAATAGTAGCTAGCCCCCAATAGTCTCATATAGTAGCCAGCCCTCTCCAATAGTCTCATATAGTAGCCAGCCCTCCCCTATAGTCTCTTTATAGTAGCCAACCCTCTCCATAGTCTCATATAGTAGCCGGCCCTCCCCCCATAGTCTCTTATATAGTAGCCAGCCCCTCCCCAATAGTCTCATATAGTAACCAGCCCTCCCAGTATTCTCATATAGTAGTCAGCCCCAGGGGTGGATTAAACTTTACCATAAAACCCGGCTGTTCACCCAGGCCTGGGCCCCCCCAACCCACTGTAACTATGGCAGCATTAGCATGGTGTCCGTAGTATAGGATAGATAATGTCATGTGTCCACTTATTTGTGCAAAATTGTGGTAAAAATTTAATGATTTTTTGCAAATCATGACAGAACTGTAGCCAGAAGACAATACACAACTGAGATACACTACCGCCCGAAACTGACCTATTATAATCCACTACTGGTCAGGCCCTTTCCCATAGTCTCTTATATAGTAGCCAGCCCTCCTTCATAGTCTCTTATACAGTAGCCAGTCCTCCCCAGTAGTCTCATATAGGGCTGGCCGTTATGGGCAAAAATAAAATCTCGATTTTAAAAAGAAACGTCGGACGAATCTTGATTTAAATCGCGATTTTTTTTTCTTTTTGCTACATAAACAGAACATTTTTCTCCCTGCAGCGTCAGATACTATTTAAATGATATTTCAGGTCGCCAACCCCCCCCCCCCCGTTACCCATGTAAGTAGTTTTCCCAAATATGTGACACTCTTTGCCCCCATATAATGTAGGAGATCTTCTTTGTGCCTCCAAATAGGTAGGGTGTAGTAGTGGAGGTATAGTGGATAAGGGGTGTAATAGTACAGGTAAGGATAAGGGGTGTAGTAATAGTAGTAGTAATAATACAGATATAGATGAGGGGTGTAGAAGTGAAGGTATAGTGGATAAAGGGTGTAGTAGTACAGGTATAAATGAGGGGTGACTGAGGGGACACTGAAGGAGACTGGGGGGACACTGAATTGGACTGGATGACTGAGGGAGAATAGGTGACTGGCGGACACTTAGGGGGACTGGGGGGACACTTAGGGGGACTGGGGCAGCTGTAGGTGATTGGAGCAGGAGGGCACATACACCTCCTCCTCTCACCTCAACACACACACTGTTCCCTCCCCGGCCAGACATGGAGGTCCCCGGTCCTCTGGAGGAGGTTGCGGGACTACAGGAGAAGGTGAATACGTCGCTGCGGGTCCTGGAGCTGTACAGCGGGGATCGGGGGTCTGCACTGAAACCCCCGATCCCGCTGTACAGCTCCCAGGACCCGCAACAACATAAATCACCTTCTCCTATAGAGCCTGCGGCCTCCTCCAAAAACCGGGGACCTCCATTTCTTGCCATAAGGGGAGCCGGATGCTTAGCGGAAGGGGCGGGGGCAGGTCAGCGGCGGCGCTGTTAAGTGGGTGTAGGCCACCGGCACCGCACCTCCCCTCTGCAGCCTGCCCACCCAACATCTTGCCTCCGCTCACCCCTCTCCAGCGTGCCTGTGTCGCACCCCACACCCGCCCCTCTTTAGCTTGCACGCTGGCCCGAAACCCGCAACCCCCCTTCCCCCCGCTCCTCTTTCGGCTTCTCTGGACTGCCCGCGCGCGCCTGACAACGTGCAGCCCAAAATTAATTTTTGTCAAAATTGAATTCATGATTTTCACAAAAAATTTTATTGAAAAATGATAGTGACGAGAAAGGCCTGTCATATACTCATGGCATATTTAACCTTCTCAGCATTAGGATATGTTCACACAACTGCAGTACCGGCCGGGATGATCTTTACAGAGACCGGCCGTCTTTTCAGAGACGGGTCACGGAACGGCCGGTCTCGTACGAGGTCTGAACAGGGCCTTACACTTAAGAAGGTGATAGACAATTACAGTAGTCCAGTTCACACAACTTATTAATAGAAAATATGGAGGATCATGTGTGTTTATATAGACTATAGCTCAGGGTCCCCAAACTTTTTACACAGAGTGCCAGTTCACTGTCCTTCAGACCATTGAAGGGTCAGACTATAAAAAAAATATGATCAAATCCCTAGGCACACTGCATATATCATATAGAGATGAGCGAACCTCGAGCATGCTCGAGTCCATCCGAACCCGAACTTTCGGCATTTGATTAGCGGTGGCTGCTGAAGTTGGATAAAGCCCTAAGGCTATGTGGAAAACATGGATATAGTCATTGGCTGTATCCATGTTTTCCAGACAACCTTAGAGCTTTATCCAACTTCAGTAGCCCCCGCTAATCAAATGCCGATCGTTCGGGTTCGGATGGACTCTAACCCGAACCCGGTTCGCTTATCTCTAATCATAAAACAAAACGGGAACAAATACAATATTTACAATAAAGAACAAGTAAATTGAAATCAACAAACTCACCAGTGTTTCACTGGGAACTATGGGCCTGCTTTTAGGTAATGAGATGGTCAATGTCCGGTTCCATATTTGTCACTGAGCTAGTGTAACAAGTGATGTAAGTGTGTATCAGTTAGTCTAGATCTGGTTGGAGATTTCAGATGTTTCATTCTGGAAAAATTCTGTTCACAGACATAAGTGCTGCCAAAGATGGTTGCCATTTTGAGTGCATTGTTCCTGAGATTAGGATTTGTCTCAGAGGGGAGAGAGCCATAGAAATGAAGCAAGCTGCTTGACTTGAATGCGTCCTTCAGAGAGCCATAATTCTGCAGTTCAGCCAGTTCCATTTGGTAAATTGTATTCACATTTTCAATTGACATTGAAAATGGGTTTACGGAAAAGTTGTATGTCTTGTTCATAGAGATGAAGCTCTTTGAATCTTAATTGGAACTCCTTTTGCAAATTTTCTGTTTCTTTTGGGAATGGAATCAAGCGTTTTTCCGCTAACAGATTTTCAGTTAAGGGGAGATGGCAGAAATTTTCCTCCTTCACTTGTTTGATAAGGAGGCCTAATTTTACTTCAAATGCTTTAACATGTGATTGCATATCACAGATGAGCTTCCATTTTCCTTGAAGTTGCACATTGAAACTGTTGAGTAGCTCTGTTACATCTTTCAGTAAGGCGAGGTGCGATTTCCATTCTGCATCATTGACAGGCTTGGACTGGGCCACCGGGAAGCCGAGTATTTCCCCGGTGGGCCCCACCCCCCAGTCAGGGGACACAGGGCTGGAGACTGCAGCAATGTGGTCCCCACTCAAGCCCAGCCGGGCCCCGTGCTTTTGGGGGCCCACTCAGGGCCCCGTGCTCCTCGGGGGCCCACTCGGTCGCAGGGTTCCTTTTTAACTGGAAGTGATCGCAACAATCGAACACAATGTAGTGTTCTGATTGACAGCGCGAGAAGCCATAGGCTTCCCGACCTGCCAATCACTCTTGTGACCGCAAGCAGCGTTTTACTTGCGATCACAAGAGTGTCCCCCCCGTCCCCCGACGAGCAGCTCTGTTGAGTCCCGGCAGCGCCATCACTGACTTCAGTGTGCTCCGCGGCGGCTGGGACATCCGTTATGCGCGCCCTGTACCGGAAGTTCCAGCCGCTGCGTCACACACTGAGTTCAGTGTGCGCGCTTGCCGGACTCCACAACAGAGCTGCTCATCAGGTGGGAAGAGAGGAAGATGAGACCAGCACGGGGAGCGTGTGGTTAGGTGACTTATGTGTTGTTGTTTTTTTATCAGAGGGGGAGGCTGAACAACATAAGGGGCTATATGAGGAGGGGGAGGCTGATCAACATAGGGGCTATATGGGGAGGGAGGAGGTGAACAACATAGGGGGCTATGGGAGGGGGGAGGCTGAACAACATAGGGGGCTATATGGGGAGGGGGGAGCCGAACAACATAAGGGGGCTATATGGGGAGGCTGAACAACATAAGGGGGCTATATGAGGAGGGGAGGCTGAACAACATAAGGGGGCTATATGGGGAGGGGGGAGGCTGAACAACATAGGGGGCTATATGGGGAGGGAGGCTGAACAACTAAGGGGGCTATATGGGGAGTGGGAGGCTGGTCAACATAGGGGGCTTATGAGGAGGTAGGGGGGAGCTGGACAACATAGGGGGCTATATGAGGAGGTGGGGGAGGCTGGACAACATAAGGGGGCTATATGAGGAGGGGGGGAGGCTGAACAACATAAGGGGGCTATATGAGTGGGGGAAGCTGAACAACATAAGGGGGCTATATGAGAAGAAGGGAGGGAGGCTGGACAACATAAGGGGGCTATATGAGGGGGGGAGGCTGGACAACATAAGGGGGCTATATGAGGAGTGAGGGAGGCTGGACAACATAAGGGGCTATATGGGGAGGCTGGATAACATATGGGGGCTATATGAGGAGGGGGAGGCTGGACAACATAAGGGGGCTATATGAGGAGGGGGGAGCTGGACAACATAAGGGGGCTATATGGGGAGGGGGGCTGGGCTGAACAACATAAGGGGGCTATATGGGAGGGGCAGCTGGCTGAACAACATAAGGGCGCTATATGAGGAGGGGGCGAGCTGGACAACATAAGGGGCTATATGGGGAGGGGGGGAGCTGATCTGGACAACAGAAGGGGGCTATATGAGGAGGGAGGGAGGCTGGACAACATAAGGGGGCTATATGGGGAGGAGGGGAGCTGGGCTGGACAACATAAGGGGGCTATATGGGGAGGGGGGGTGGACAACATAGGAGGGGGGCGATATGGGGGGATCTGGACAACATGAGGGGGCTATATTGGGGGGGCTGGACAACATAAAGGGGCTATATGGGAGGCGGGAGCTGGGATGGACAACATAAGGGGCTATATGGGGAGGGGGGTGGACAACATAAGGGGCTATATGAGGGGGATCTGGACAACATGAGGGGGCTATATGGGGGGGGGCTGGACATAAAGGGGCTATATGGGGCCGGACAACATAAGGGGGCTATATGGGGGCTGGACAACATAAGGGGGCTATATAGGGGATGGACAGCACTGGGGCTATATGAGGGATGGACAACACCGAGGGACATCTATAAGGGAGGCAGAGGGGTGCAATCTATAAGGTGTCTACACAGACAGGGGCATATACTATATGGAAGGGGAGGAGCTGAACAACATAAGGGGGCTATATGGGAGGGAGGGAGAGCTGGGCTGGACAACATAAGGGGGCTATATGGGGGGGGGGTGGAAACATAAGGGGGCTATATGGGGGGGGATCTGGACAACATGAGGGGGCTATATGGGGGGCTGGACAATAAAGGGGCTATATGGGGGCCGGACAACATAAGGGGGCTATATGGGGCTGGACAACATAAGGGGCTATATAGGGGATGGACAGCACTGGGGCTATATGAGGGATGGACAACACCGGGGACATCTATAAGGGAGGCAGGGGGTGCAATCTATAAGGTGTCTACACAGAGCAGGCATATACTATAAGGGATATATATATATTGTAAAGAGATGAGGATGGTGCCAGGGTGAGGAGCCTAATATTTCTTTTAGGCAGATTCTGTGGATTCGTGGCTCGGAGAAGTTCTCATAACGGCCCAGGGCAGATAGAGAAGAAAATGAAAAGGGAAGAACTACAATCGGAGAAGACGTCCCCTGTGAGTCACTTGATATAACTGCACTGTAATGTATATGGTGTACAGAGCCTGTGTAGAGCTGCATCCACCTCTATATGACAGAATGAGGTGATCGTGATCTGTGCACAGTGAATATTATTCAGTATCAGCGGTGGTGTTAGTCAGTATGTGGTGGTGGTAGTCAGTATGTGGTGGTGGTAGTCAGTATCAGCGATGGTGTTAGTCAGTATGTGGAGGTGTTATTCAGTAGCAGTGGTGGTTTTAGTCAGTATGTGGTGGTATTAGTCAGTTGCAGTGGTGGTGTTAATATGTGGTGGTGTTATTCAGTAGCAGCGGTGGTGTTAGTCAGTATGTGGTGGTAATATTTGTTACTTATCTGGTACTGTGTTTTTTATTGGATTTAGTAAACTGGATTTAGTCAGTAACAATATGGTGGTGATAGTTGTGGTGTGGCAGTATTATTTCCCCACTTGTAAACTGGTATTATTGGTCATAGTACACAGGATCCAGTTAGTAACAGTATGGCGGTAATATTTATGGTCATAATATTTTCCTCCTATATACTGGTATTATTGGTAATATCAGTCTTGGTATACTGTATTTGGTCAGTAATAGTATGGCGGTAATATGTGTGGGGATATTTGCTCTCTATATACTGGTGTTATTGGTGGCTGTATGATATATGTATCTAAGTATACAGCATTATCATGCAAAGAAAATTGTCCTATAGCCCGATTATGCGAGCCAATTATTGGTAACAAGCGCTCCCAGGAAGCCCCATGTAAAAGTGCCAGAGACCAGCTGACAAGAAAACGATCTTTTGTGCATCTGTAAAAATCATTGCTGATTAGGAATTGCAGCCCTACACTGCCCCATATCACGCCGTATAACTGGACCCTTATTAAAGGGGTAGTGCGGTATAAAGCAGTTATTCACTAACTAACACACATGTAATGTGTGTTAATTAGTGAATAAATGCTTTACACCGCACTACCCCTTTAATGGTACCATAGATAAGTATGGTGGCTGAAGGGTGGGCCCCAAGAATGATCTCCCCTGGTGGGCCCAACGCACTCCAGTCCGACACTGATCATTGAGCTCTGGTACTTCTTTGTTTTTGAAAGCATAAAAGCTGTTCTGTGGAAGTAAGTCATAGAAATGTCTCAGAACTCTCCCTCGACTCAGCAAACGGACTTCTGTGTGGTACACAGCATCTTCATGGGCGACATTTAGCTCAGACATAAATTTCTGAAATTGTCTGTGGTTTAGTGCATTAGCTCTAATGAAGTTAACACAAATTACCACAATTTTCATAACAGAGTCCCACTTGAGTTATTTACTACATAACGCTTGTTGGTGGATGAGGCAGTGTATGGCTATTGGATGAGAATGGTTACGTTTGTCCATTTCTTGGTTAATGCGAGCAATTACTCCTTTCTTAGACCCCACATGCTAGGAGAACCATCAGTTGTCACACTGGCTAGTTTAGCCCAGTCCAGCTCCAAATCCTTCACTATTTGGGAAACCTTTTTATAGATATCCTCTCCTGTAGTTGTTCCTTTGATGCTTTGCAGTGCAGCAGCTCTTCTGTGACTTCGAAATTCTCATTTATCCCACGAATAATAATTAGAGTTTGTGCAGAATCACGAACATCATTGCTCTCGTCAAGTGCCAAGTTAAAATAGGAAAGTTTTCTTGCGCAGTTTTGCAAATGCTAATGCAAGTTGTCTCCCATTTCTTCAATCCTTTGTGTAATTGTAGATCCTGAAAGACTAGGGCCCTATTCAACCGGACGATTATCATTCGCATAATCGTTAACAATTATCGATCTCAAACTATCGCTATTGCGAAAGACCTGAAAACGTTCACTCTCATTTCCATGGAACGATAATCGTTACTTATGATCGTATTTGCGATCGTTTTTCTTCGTTATTGCGTTCGTATCTACTACAAACGACCGAACGACGTCTTATTCAATGCAAACAATTTGCGAACGTTTTGCGAACGAGCAACGATAAAAATAGGTCCAGGTCTTATAAAGCGATCAACAATTTCTTGTTCGGTCGTTAATCGTTAACTGCATTTCAACCGAACGATTATCTTTTAGATTCGAATGATTTAACGATAATCGTCCGGTGGAATAGGGCCCTAATTGTACTAAATAAATCTGCCTTTTCTGGACACATCTCTTCGGCAACAGAAAGAAGGCACTCCTTAAAGTGACTGTACCACCAGGCCCAGGCAGAAGCACTGGAGGCGGGCCGACCCACCCCCCAGTGGGAAAGAAACCCCAGCCCCTCCATGATGTGACTCCATTACAATCAATGGAACCCTATCATAGAGGGGGCGGGAATTTCCTTCCACTAAGGGTGGGTCGGCCCGCCTCCAGTGTGCTTCAGCCTGGGCCTGGTGGTACAGTCACTTTAGCAAATTCGCCCTCCACGAAAGGTCTGCCAGTGCACGCTATTAGCTTGGCTACTTAAAAACTTGCTCGCAGTGATGAAATATTTAGCTGCTTCTGCTTCACAAAGTATTTTGCTGAGTTGTCAATGTATTTTTCAGTTTTAATATTTTATCTTTTCTCACATCACTGACCAAACAATCATATTTATCTTTATGTTGAGTTTGATAGTGTCGCCGCAAATTGTATTCTTTGAACACAGACACTGAGTTCTGGCATATCAAACACACAGCTCTTTCCTTGTACTGCATGAAAAAGTAATCATAAGTCCACTGTTCTTTGAATATCCTACACTCCGAGTAAATTTTTCTCTTTTTTGACATCATTGTTTCCTAGGGATTACAAATTGCTATTAGTAAAATACCAATAGATAAAGATATCCCACTGGTGCGGTGCAGGAACCAACATGATTACAGAGTCGGTTCCTCCACCGCCTTTCCAGTTCACACTACCCTGTGCGAACCGCAGTGCGATCTGTAAACTCACGCAGGAATCTGATCGCATGGGTGAGAAGTCCCATGCAATCAGATTCCACGGCAGGAAAAAAGAAGTCATAATGCGTCACGAACCTCAGTGGGCCCCTATGTGGAGCAAATTATGTGGTGTCATTATTAGGAGGTCTCAGCATAGACGGGGGAGATGAGAGATCAAGGGCCTCTTCTGAGACCCCCTAACAATCCGGGACTGGGTGGCAGCAGGCTGGTGTTATTAGGCTGGTAACGGCCAAAATAAATGGCCCTTGCCACACTGATAGTATCAGGCTTCTGTTTAGTTTTGTGTCTGGCTGGTTATGAAAAGTAGGGGGGACCCCATGCATTGGTTTAATAAATAAATAATATTTTAAAAAAATAATGTGTGGGTTCCCCCCTATTTTCCATTACCAGCCATACAAAACTAAGCAGCAGCAGCCTGTCATTATTAGGCTTGCAAAGGCTGCTTTGTTTTGTGTCTGGTTGGCTATGGGAAATAGTGGGGACCCCGCACATTAGTTTAATAAATAAATGAATAATTAAAAAAAGTGTGGGGTCCCCCCTATTTTCTATAACCAGCCAGATACAAAACTAAGTAGCAGCAGCCTGACATTATTAAGGGGTACTCCAGTGGAGGGGAACTTTTTTACTGGGACCGGGGAGGAGGTGGCCGAGGAAAAAGTTCCAGCGGCGGGTCCTACATCGCGGCAATCCGGTGCCCGGCCGCTTCCGGGTGTCTGGCGCGGGCACGAGACGTGACGTCTCAGGTCCGCTCAGCCACTCAGTGAAGGAGGCGGGATCCGTTTCACCTGAGACCTGAGACGTCACATTTTGGGCCCGCGTCAGACACCCGGAAGCGGCCGGAAACCGGGCATCGGAGCGCCGCGATGTGGGACCCGCCACTGTAACCGGGGAGGTGAGTGGACGTCTTTTTCCTCGCCCACCTCCTCCCCGGTCCCAGTAAAAAAGTGCCCTAGTGTCTAGTGGGGGAAATCGTCCCCCGCGCGATTCGATCACGGAGGGGCGATCCCTTCTGCTTACCCGGGGCCGAGCCTCAACGTCTGTATGACGCTCGGCAATAGATTGCTTCTGGCTGCAGCAGCCCTAAGCAATCTAACACTGATCTTATTGATCAGTGTATTGTTAGTACACTGCAGTGATCGCTAGGAGAGATCACTGCAGATAATAAAAGTCCCCCAGGGGGACTAAAAGGTAAAGTTAAACAAAAAAAAAAAAAAAGATTTTTTTTTTCCCATCAGTAAGAAATACGCTCCCCTTATAAAAGTCTGAATGACCCTCCTTTTCATATTTTATATATAAAAGATAAATAAACATACATATTTGGTATCGCCGCGTGTGTAATCACCTAAACTATTAAATTATCACATTACTGATCTCGCACTTATACGGCGTAAGCGTAAAACGCGCCAAAGTGCAAAATTGCTGATTTTTGGTCACATCAAATCCAGAAAATTGTAATAAAAAGTGATCAAAAAGTCCCATATGTGCAATCAAGGTACTGATAGAAACTACATATCATGGCGCAAGAAATGACAGCCCCATAGACCAAAAAATAAAGTGTTATAAGGATGGGAATAGAGCAATTTGAAGAACTTTTTTTTAAAAAAGATTTTAATTTTTTAAAAGCCATCAAATAAAATAAAAGTTGTACAAGTTACATATAGTTGTAATCGTACCGATTTAAGAAACATAAATAACGTGTATGTCTTACTATGGGGCAAACGGTGTCAACACAACGCCCCCTTCCCAAATAAAAAATTTGCCCTTATTTTCAGTTTCACTGCACAAACAATTTTTTCCGGTTGTGCAGCATATTTTATGGAAAAATGAAATCAGTCAATGCAATGTACAATTAGTGTCACAAATAATAAGGGCTCATATGGGTCTGTAGGTGAAATAATGCAAGTGCTATGGTTTTTTAAACACAGGAGGAGAAAATCAGAGAGCAAAAACGAAAATTGGCACCGTCCTTAAAGGGTTAAAGGGGTATTCCGGGAAAACTTGACTTTTCCCCTATCCACAGGATACCCCTTTAAGTATGTCCCTGAGTTATTGCTCAGTGCACAACTCCACCACTTGTAGAGTCTGGCTCCTCCCACCCATGTAATTGATTACACGGACATCACCACAGGTCCTTCGGCCAACACTCCCCAGGGGATGCGGTCCTACAGCAGCCCAGGTGTCCTGTCTCTCTTCTCTATCAGAGTCCTGGCAGGGAGAGCAGGAGTCAGGACAGGGCTGTTAGTTAGCAGCAGGATGGTGAGAGGGCACTCAGCTGCTGCATCCACAGGTGAGCGAGGGCATTCCCAGCTAGAGAAAGGTGTGGTCTGCTGGGAGAGGAGGGGGCGGCAGACAGTCGCAGCAATGGCTCAGCATCCTAGGTGAGGAGCCGTCTCCCTTTCTGACAACAGGGGGCGCCGCCTGAGGTCCCCACTTCAAGTGGCCTCATGGATGAAGTGCCACTGGCTGTATTTATTATCCTGTAGAGTAATATCCCTGTCACTTATACTCAGTTCTCCCCATTTCTCTTAATTCCCCCCAGTCATGTTCACTATGGTACATTGACGTGTATTACACCTTACTACACCACAGTTTGGTTTCATTGTTCACTGTGCGGCGTTATGGTTATGGGAGTCATACTTCTATCCATTTTATTGCTTCTTGCTCCCAGGAATGCTGATTTTCAGTACCCCCGCCTCCTGCCCTTTGTGTCGCCCACTTACAAAATGGCCGACGCGCTGTGCACTCCCATATGCATGGGCTGGCCGTATCTATGTAAATGCCATAAAAAGGCTTTGTTCCTGCCTATGTTGGAGGATGCTCGGTGCCACTAAACAGCAGGGCCTGAGAGGACATTAAAGGCTGCAGGCAGTGTGGATTGCTGCCGGCTCCTTTTGTCCTCTCAAATCCTGCCACCTAAATGGAAAGCTGAGGACCCCATTAAGCTGAATAGCATGTGTTGGGGATCCAATGTTTAATTGACCTTCCTGCTGAGTTTTTGTGCAGTGAACGGAGCCTGTGAGGGAGGCAGATGTGTATGAAGGGCAGATGGCAGCAGCCATTTTCCTATTGCATCAACTTAGCTGATAAAATCTCCAGTGACAGTTAAGGGTGCTCAGTGGCGGCAGTGGCAGGGTGTCGGCGCTCGGGGCTGACAGGGAAGGGTTCAATTCCCAGTACCCACAATTTTTTTTTTTTTCACCCCTTCCTTTACATTTTAGGCTTATTGGATCTCCACTATTATCTTACCACTTTGGCGATCCAGAACACACTATATACAGCTTTGCCTTCATCCCTCCTTGCTCATCATCTACAACTTGGTGCCTACTTATATACTGGCCTCAAGAAGCCATTGCCTGTGAAACATACCTCCTTTATGGTCGGGGTTCTCCTTCTAGTCTTTTTCATTTCATTTCTTTACATTAGGTATTCTTGAGTATTCTTTGGATATTGTAGGTTTTTCTTGTATGTGCCATCTATTTACCAGTGGGGTATACCTATATAGATATCATGGCTTATCCTTATTTCTCAATAGAATCACAAGGATTGAACCTTATGCCTATAGTATTGTATACTATGTAGTCATATCTTTTCACTCTCGCTGAGGTTTTCATGGATTAGGCAGCAATAAGGATGTTCCCTTACCTGTTTGCCTATCAGCTTTGGCTTATATATATGTACTTACCTTACCAACCCTTCCTCTGATTTCAGGGCTATTCATGTAGAGCAGGGGTATCAAACTCAATACATAGTGGGCCAAAATTGAAAAATTGGACAAAGTCGAGGGCCAACCGTGATTATTTAAGCACGAATGCCGCCTTCCTGGTACTGTCAGATCAGCATGCGCCATTCCTGGTACTGTCAGTGCTGGCGCACTATGATAAATGACATGATATATTGCTATGCCATGATTAACCTTCAACCCATGTAATAGCCAACCCCCCCAATATTGCCCCATGTAGTAGCCAACCAAACCAAAATTGCCCCATATATTAGCCACCCTCCCAATAGTGTTCAAATAGTAAACCCCCCAATAGTCTCATATAGTAGCCAGCCCTTCCCCATAGTCTCTTTATAGTAGCCGCCAGCCCTCCCCAATAGTCTCTTTTATAGTAGCCACCAACCCTCTCCAATAGTCTCATATAGTAGCCAGCCCTCCCCCATAGTCTCATATAGTAGCCAGCCCCTCCCCAATAGTCTCATATAGTAACCGCCCTCTCAGTAGTCTCATATAGTAGTCAGCACCAGGGGTCAGAACAGGAATCATGACAGACTGTAGCCAGGAGACAATACACAACTGAAAGTCTTTTTGGATGGCCATGGGCCCCCCTGGAGCTCAGGGCCCCAGGCTACCGCCCAAAACTGACCTATTATAATCCACTACTGGTCAGCCCTCCCCCATAGTCTCTTATATAGTAGCCACCCTCCCCCATAGTCTCTTATACAATCGCCAGCCCTCCCCAGTAGTCTCATATAGGGCTGGGGTTATGGGCAAAAAAATAAAATCTCGATTTAAAAAAAACAAACTTTTGACGAATCTCAATCTTTTTTGCTGCATAAACAGAACATTTTTCTCCCTGCAGCGTCATACTATTTTAATGATATTTCAGTCAACAGCTGTATTGCTTTCCAGTGTAACAGAGCTCCCCCCCCCCCCGGTCCCCATGTAAGTAGTTTTCCTAAATACGTGACACTACGTGATACTTTGCCCCCATATAATATAGGAGATCTTGTTTGTGCCTCCAAATAGGTAGGGTGTAGTAGTGGAGGTATAGTGGATAAGGGGTGTCATAGTACAGTTAGGGTGAGGGGTGTAGTAGTAGTAATAATAATACAGGTATAGATGAGGGTGTAGTAGTAGTTCAGGTACATATGAGGGGAGTAGTAGTAAGGTATAGTGGATAAAGGGTGTAGTAGTACAGGTATTGATGAGGGGTGACTGAGGGGACACTGAGGAGACTGGGGGACACTGAAGGGGACTGGGGACACTGAAGGGACTGGGGTGACTGAGGGGGAATAAGGTGACTGGGGGGACACTTAGGGGGACTGGGGGGACACTGAGGGGGGCAGCTGGGGTGATTGGAGCAGGAGGGCACATACACCTCCTCCTCTCACCTCCACACACACATGTTCCCCTCCCGGACAGACATGGAGGTCCCTGGTCTCTGGAGGAGGCTGCAGGGACTACAGGAAGGTGATAACGTCGCTGCAGGTCCTGGAGCTGTACAGCGGGATCGGGGGTCTGCACTGACGCCTTCTTTGATTTGAGGCCATACTTTCTTTTTCATCTTCATCTGTCCCAGACCACTTTGATGTTTTCTTTCCAGCTACAATTCTTCTTTTCTGAACCTGCCAGACAAACAGGTTTCTCCACACTTTTACAACAACTTCCACTTTTTTGTGTCTTGTCAGTAGCTATGTGGGTTGCCCTATGTATATAGGATCCCCTGCTGTGCTCCCATATGGTAACAATGCCCACTGCTGTGCTTCCATATAGTAATAATGTCTCCTGCTGTGCGCCCATATAGTAATAATGCCCCCAGTGTGCCTTCCAATAGTAGTAATGCCCCTGATGTGCCCCCCATGTAATAATGTCCCCTGCTGTGCATCCTATATAGTAATAATGCGCCTGCTGTACCCTCCATATAGTAATAATGCCTCCTCTGCTGGCCTCCTATATAGTAATAGTGCGCCCACCATATTAATAAGATTCCCCTCCTGCCTGCAATTAACCTAACCGCCATCCCAACACACACTACCCCACCTGACCCTCCCCACATACACACTACGCCATTTGACCCCCCTTCCACACACACTATCTCCCCTGACCCCCCTCCACACACTATCCCCCCTGACCCCCCATACACACACACTATCCCCCCCTGACCCCCCATACACACACACTATCTCCCCCTGACCCCCCCATACACACACACTATCCCCCCTGACCCCCCATACACACACACACACTATCCCCCCTGACCCCCCATACACACACACTATCCCCCCTGACCCCCCATACACACACACACACTATCCCCCCCTGACCCCCCATACACACACTATCCCCCCTGACCCCCCCATACACACACACTATCCCCCCTGACCCCCCATACACACACATTATCCCCCCCTGACCCCCCCATACACACACACACACTCTCCCCCCTGACCCCCCCATACACACACACTCACAGTACCCCATTTATCAGATGGCTGCCTTCTCCTCGACCTGCGCCAGCAAGACTGCTGCAGCAGTAGTAGCGCTTCACCTACTGCCCGCCCGACACAATCGCCGTGTTCTTCAAATACAATCAGCGCAGGGCGAGAGCGTGGGGCCGCTGCGGCTGGCCATGGTGCACGCAGCCAATCAATGCGTGCGCCACCACACCCGCCCGCTGGGCAAGTCGTGGCGGCGGGGTAACTGAGATAAGCGCAGACCAGGCGGCAGGCAGCCGGGTGACGGTCTGGGCGTGGGGCGCGTGGTGCGCTATCCAACCCAGGCTGTGTGAGGTCCCGGGGGTGCCACCAGCGCCCCTAGCTGTCGGCGCCCCGTGCCGTTGCCCGGTCCGCCCGATGCAAGAAATGACCCTGCTAGGAGCACATCAGTTGTCACACTGGCTAGTTTAGCCCCAGTCCAGCTCCAAATCCTTCACAGTTTGGGAAACCTTTCATAGATATCCTCTCCTGTAGTTGTTCCTTTAATGCTTTGCAGTGCAGCAAGCTCTTCTGTGACTTCGAAATTCTCATTTATCCCACAATATAATTAGAAGTTGTGCAGAATCACAAACATCATTGCTCTCGTCAAGTGCCAAGGAAAAACAGGAAAGTTTTCTTACGCAGTTTTGCAAATGCCAATTAGTGTTGCCACAATGCACCAGAAATATCGATACTACTATCGATATTTCGGGCAGAAAAACGGTGCGGTACCAGGATTTCCTGGTATCGATACTTTATGTTAAGCTGCATAATAGCGCAGCTTAATATAAAGTACAGCGCAGAGACCACGGCCGGCAGCTAGCTGATCGCCGGCCGTGTTCTCTGTGTGCCGCCCCCTGGTGTCCCCTCCTCCGCCCGCGCGCTCTCCGCTCCCGGTGGCGCCAACTTCAAATAACCGGCACATAGCGATCGCTAGTGCCGGACTTTTTACAGGGTAGATGCCGCTGTCACAACTGACAGCAGCATTTACCCCCCCCCCCCCCAGAGCCACTCCATATGCAGCAGAAGTCTGCTGTATATGGAGCGCCCCCCCCTGCTAATGACTGCAGCCCGCGATATTACGGGTGGCAGTTTATTTAACTATTCCCCCGCCGCGGCTGCGTCCTTCCAGTCCTGCCCCCCATTGTCAGCCCGGCAGCCACCTCTGCACCGCCAGTCCAGCCCTTCATCCACCCCTCCCCTCCGTCCCCCGGGACCCGCCGCTGCACTTTGCGGTCCCTCACACCGGCCAGTCCCCTCCCAGCATACCTGCTTGTGCACAAGAAGGTATGCTAGAAGTTGTAGTGCACGGAGGTATGCTGGGATCGGGAGGCTGCTGCTGCACAACTACAACTCTCACCATACCTTCTAGTGCACTACAACTCTCAGCATACCTCTTTGCACAAAGAGGTATGCTGGGGGTTCTAGTGCACAAGAAGATGTTGGGAGTTGCAGTTGTGCAGCAGCAGCCTTCCGACACAACTCCCAGCATATCTCCTTGTCCACTACAACTCCCAGCATACCTTCTTGAGCACTACCTCCCAGCATATCTTCTTGTGCACAAGGAGGTATGCTGGGGGTTGTAGTGCACAAGAAGGTATGCTGGGAGTTATAACAAACAAGGAAATATGTTGGAGTTGTAGTTGTGCAGCAGCAGCCTCCCATCACAACAACTCCCAGCATACCTCTTTGTGCATTACAACCCCAGCATACCTCTTTGTGCACAAGAAGATATGCTGGGAGTTGTAGTGCACAAGAAGGTATGCTGGGAGTTGCAGTTGTGCAGCAGCAGCCTCCTGACACCACAACAACCCCCAGGATACCTCTGTGCACTACAACTCCCAGCATACCTTCTTGTGCACAAAGATGTATGCTGGGAGTTGTTGTGTTGGGAGGCTGCTGCTGCACCACTGTACCTCCCAGCATACCTTCTTGTGTACTACAACCCCACCATACCTCTTTGTGGACAAGGAGGTATGCTGGGAGTTGTAGTGCACAAGAAGGTATGCTGGGAGGTACAAGGGAATTAAAAAGTGTAAAAAAAAACCTAGGGAAATCCTACTGTGCTGATCCAGGGGAAGGCGAAAACCCCTATGAGGCAGATGACAATTAAAAAATTTCAGAATAAAAGTTCTAATAATCCCCGCCTTTCCCTTTTATTCATGTCAAAAAATAAACATTTGGCATCATTGCATGCGGAATTGTCCGAACCATTAAAAGTAACAAAAAAGTGATCAAAAAGTCACATAAATAAAATGTGGTGCATGGGGGCATCATACCCACAGTCTGGGTGAGGGGGGGGGGGGATGTCATTATATTTGTATTTTAAGTGCTTTTTTTCAAAAGTATCGAAATGGTATTGAGTATCGGAAAAAAAAAGATGGTATCGGTATCGAACTCAAAATTCTGGTATCGTGACATCCCTAATGCCAATGCAAGTTGTCTCCCATTTCTTCAATCCTTTGTGTAATTGTAGATCCTGAAAGACTAAGGGCCCTATTCCCCCGGACGATTATCGTTCGCATAATCGTTAACCATTAACGATCTCAAACTATGCTATTGCGAAAGACCTGAAAACGTTCACTCATTTCCATGGAATGATAATCGTTACTTATGATCGTATTTGCGATCGTTTTTTCTTCGCTATTTTAACAACGTCTTATTCAATGCGAACGATTTGCGAACGAGCAACGATAAAAAAGTCCAGGTCTTATAGCGATCAACGATTTCTCGTTCGGTCATTAATCGTTAACTGCATTTCAACCGAACGATTATCGTTTAGATTCGAACGATTTAACGATAATCTGAACGATAATCGTCCGGTGGAATAGGGCCCTAACTGTACTAAATAAATCTGCCTTTTCTGGACACATCTCTTTGGCAGCAGAAAGAAGGCACTCCTTAAAGTGACTGTACCACCAGCCCAGCAGAAGCACTGGAGGCGGGCCGACCCACCCCCCAGTGGGAAGAAACCCCAGCCCCTCCATGATGTGACTCCATTAGAATCAATGGAACCCTATCATAGAGGGGCGGGGGTTTCCTCCCACTAAGGGTGGGTCGGCCCCCTCCAGTGTGTCAGCCTGGCCTGGTGGTACAGTCACTTTAACAAATTCGCCCTCCGCGAAAGGTCTGCCAGTGCACGCTATTAGCTTGGCTACTTAAAAACTTGCTCGCAGTGATGAAATATTTAGCTGCTTCTGCTTCACAAAAGTATTTTGCTGAGTTGTCAATGTATTTTTCAGTTTAATATTTTATCTTTTCTCACATCACTGACCAAACAATCATATTTATCTTTATGTTGAGTTTGATAGTGTTGCCGCAAATTGTATTCTTTGAACACAGACACAGAGTTCTGGCATATCAAACACTCAGCTCTTTCCTTGTACTGCATGACGACCAACAAAACACAGTTATCACTGAACTCAAGGAGAACAGTGAAAAAAATTCCAATGAAGTACTCAATCAAGAGTCTCCACTGATGCCCCCAAAATTTAAATATGCAAAACAGGAGTCCGTGGAGCCTCGGTTGTGAGTCTCAAAACACGGATAGCCAGATATCTCTAGCCTGTTGATAGGGAGAGCACCACACCACCCTGATAAATAGCCCTTAAGTCCCACTCGGTTGCGAGTATTGGAACATAAATAGGGAAACACCAGGGTGGCCCCTTTTTGTCAATGTCAAACTCAAGTTGCGAGTATTGCGATCATGACAAGGGCTTGCCAAGGCAGGCTTCCATCCACAGACAGCCGTTTCGGGGTTTTTGCCCCTCGTCAGTGTGGAGTAGGATTCTGGCTAGTTGGGGCAATAGCAAATCGACCACAATCGACCGACCGTGTTTTGAGACTCGCAACCGAGGCTCCACGGACTCCTGTTTTGCATACTTGTACTGCATGAAAAGTAATCATAAGTCCACTATCAGGGGCGGAACTACCGCCGTAGCAGCCGTAGCAGCTGCTACGGGGCCCCTATATATGGGATACACAGCACTAGGGGCTGTGTATATATATATATATATATATATATATATATATATATGGGGGATGCACAGCACTAGAGGCTGTATATATATATATATATATATATGGTGGATGCACAGCACTAGGGGCTGTATATATGTATGTATATATATATATATATATATATATATATATATGGGGGATGCACAATACTGGGGGCTGTATATATATATATATGGGGGGGCACAGCACTGGGGGCTATATATATATAATGGGGGAGGCACAGCACTGGGGGCTGTATATATGGGGGAGGGACAGCACTGGGGGCTATATATATGGGGGAGGCACAGCACTGGGGGCTGTATATATATGGGGGAGGCACAGCACTGGGGGCTGTATAATGGGGGAGGGACAGCACTGGGGGCTATATATATGGGGGAGGCACAGCAATGGGGGCTAAATATATGGAGAGGCACAGCACTGGGGCTATATATATGGGGGAGGCACAGCACTTTGGGCTATATATATGGGGGAGGCACAGCACTGGGGGCAATATATATGGGGGAGGCACAGCACTGGGGGTTATATATATGGGGGAGGGACAACACTGGGGGCTATATGGGGGAGGCACAGCACTGGGGGCTATATATATGGGGGAGGCACAACACTGGAGGCTATATATATGGGGGAGGCACAACACTGGGGGCTATATATATGGGGAGGGACAACACTTGGGGCTATATATATATGGGGGAGGGACAACACTTGGGGCTATATATATGGGGGAGGGAAAACACTGGGGGCTGCCTATGGGGGGGCACAACACTGGGTGCTGCCTATGGGGTAGGCACAACACTGGGGGTTGCCTATGGGGGAGGGATATACTGGGGGCCATTTGTAAGGGGAACAACACTGGGCGCTGCCTATGGAGGAGGGACAACACTGGGGGCCATTTGTAAGGGGAACAACACAGGGGGCAATCTATAAGGAGTACGTCACAGAGGAGGCATCTATAAGGGAAATACACTGCGGGATGTATATAATAGGGCATGCGCAGAGGGGGGGTATCTATTTTAGTGGACTAACAGAGGGGTCATCTATAAGGGGACTACACAGAGGGGGCCATATACTACAGGGCAGTGATAGGGAACCTTGGCTCTCCAGCTGTTTAAAAAACTACAGCTTTAGCTTTGTCTACACATGATGGGAGTTGTAGTTTTGCAACAGCTAGAAAGCCGAGGTTCCCTACCCCTGGTATAGGGGATGCACAGAGGTTGTCATCTACTATAAACACAGAGGGGCTCTCTACTATAGTAGATGCACACAGGGCCATCTATGTGGAAGACTGAACAAGGGACTATCTATAAGGAGCCAGGGCTACCCACTGAAAGAGGGCTTAAAGGGCCAATACAGATGTGCAGCAGGGGCAGGCTGGGCCGGGGGGCAGGGGGCATATGCCCCCTGGGCTGGTCTTCCCCCAGCTGTCAGGGCCGCATGGCGGCTGACAGCTGGCTGGAGTCCTCAGTGCCTCCCCTGCTTACAGCCCCGGCCCCCTTCTGTCATATTTACCTGTGGCTGTGGATCCGGACTGTGATGGAAGCGGCCGCTGAAGCCTCCCCCCCCCCATGACGTTAAGCCCCGCCTCCTTTATGGCCATTATGTTTTCCTATAAGCCTATGAGGCTTATGGTAAAAGCAAACTGCTGTAGGCAGTATCTTCCTCCGGCCACCAGAGGCCGCTCTCTCCTCCCAGCTGGTTCTCCTGTGTCTGGGCTAGAAGAGCCTGAAGACCGAGAAGATGGTGTCTGCAGGAAGCCAGGTACCTACACTACCCAGGAGGACATAGGGCAGGGGGAGGGAACCAAGGCTCTCCAGATGTTGCAAAACTACAACTCCCATCATACCTGGGCAGCATCCATAGCCTTACCATAGATGATGGGAGTTGTAGTTTTGCAACAGCTGAAGAGCCAAGGTTCCCTATTCCTGACATAGAGGATACATATATACAGGAGGATACATATATACAGGAGACCTACACAGGAGGATACATATATACAGGACCTACACAGGAGGATACATATATACAGTAGGAGACATACAGAGGAGTATATAGAGGATACATATATACAAGAGGAGACATACACAGCAGTACATAGAGGATACATATATACAGGAGGAGACATACAGAGGAGTATATAGAGGATACATATATACAAGAGGAGACATACACAGCGGGTACATAGAGGATACATATATACAGGAGAGACATACAGAGGAGTATAAGAGGATACATATATACAGGAGGAGACATACAGAGGAGTACATAGAGGATACATATATACTGGAGGAGACATATATACAAGGGTATATAGAGGATACATATATACAGGAGGAGACATACACAGGAGTATATAGAGGATACATATGTACAGGAGGATACATACAGAGGAGTATATAGAGGATACGTATATACAGGAGGAGACATACACAGCAGTACATAGAGGATACATACAGAGGAGTTATAGAGGATACATATATACAGGAGGAGACATACACAGCAGTACATAGAGGATCATATATACAGGAGAGGACACAGAGGAGTATATAGAGGATACATATATACAGGAGGAGACATACACAGCAGTACATAGAGGATACATACAGAGGAGTATATAGAGGATACATATATACAAGAGGAGACATATATACAGGGTACATAGAGGATACATATATACAGGAGGATACATACAGAGGAGTATATAGAGGATACGTATATACAGGAGGAGACATACACAGCAGTACATAGAGGATACATACAGAGGAGTATATAGAGGATACATATATACAGGAGGAGACATACACAGCAGTACATAAAGGATACATATATACATGAGGAGACATACAGAGGAGTATATAGATGATACATATATACATGAGGAGACATACACAGCAGTACATAGAGGATACATACAGAGGAGTAATATAGAGGATACATATATACAGGAGGAGACATACACAGCAGTACATAGAGGATACATAATACAGAGGAGACATACACAGCAGTACATAGAGATACATAATACAGGAGGAGACATACACAGGAGTATATATAGAGGATACATATTTACAGGAGGAGACATACACAGGAGTATATAGAGGATACATATATACAGGAGGAGACATACACAGCAGTACATAGAGGATACATACAGAGGAGTATATAGAGGATACATATATACAGGAGGAGACATACACAGCAGTACATAGAGGATACATATATACAGAGGAGACATACAGAGGAGTATATAGAGGAGACATATATACAGGGGTATATAGAGTATACATATATACAACAGAGAGACATACAGAGGAGTTAGGGCTGGGCGATTAATCAAATAAATTTGCCCAGAAGGTTATAATCGATTTCGATTAAAATCATAAATTAAATTTTCACAAAAAATCACTGCAGGCAGAGCAGCGTAGAGTGATGGGTTGGCGGCTGGGCTGGAGTTGCACGTCAAGCAGGCGGCGGGAGGTGAGGTGCATGGCCGGCGGCGGTGCGTGGAGTGTCGCGCCGGAGGTGAGGTGTCGGGCAGTCCCGCCTAACAGAGCCGCGACTGACCTGCCCCAGCTATACATAGCACGTCCAGTTCCCCTCCCGGCCACACGTGCAGGTCCCTGGTCTCTGGAGGAGGCTGCAGGGACTGTAGTGGTGATAGCGTCGCTTCAGGTCCTGGAGCTGAACAGCGGGATCTGCATCCCCCCCGCTACAGCTCCAGTAATGGCAGTGACGCTATCACCACTACAGTCCCTGCCCAGGGCCGTATTTACCACTAGCACCTGTGGTCCGATGCCTAGGCAGCACCTTGCAGGGGGGCAGCACCAGGGAGCAGGCGGACAGAAAAAAGTAATTCTTTTGTTTTAATTTTTTTAGTTTCCCTTCTCCCTTCAGACTTGCCAGTAATCTGTGTCTTTTTCCAGGGGGGTGGGGGGTATGGTGGTATTGGTCAGGTCTGGTATCGCCAATAGGTGCGTGACGATGGGGCGTCTCCAGGTTTAGTGCCTAGGGCAGCAGCAGCTGTTAATACAGCCCTGCCTGCGGCCTCCTCCAGAGACCGGGACCTCACGTGTGGCCGTGAGGGGAACTGTGTGCCGGGGTGAGAGGAGGAGGGATATGTGCACTCCTGCCCCAATCACGCCCAGCTGCCCCAGTTTTCCCCCAGTATGCCCCTGTCACCTCTCATTTATACCTTTATTACTACTACACCCCCTCATCTTTACCTGTACTACTACTACTTCTACTACACCCCTCATCTATACCTGTACTACTACAGCCCACATCTATACCTGTCTACTATTCCCCTCATCTTTACTACTAATACAACCCCTCATCTTTACCTGTACTACTACTAATCCCCCTCACTGTATTACTAATACACCCCATATCTATACCTGTACTACCTCACTCTTCATCTTTACCTCTACTACTACTACTACTAATGCCCCTCATCTGTATTACTATACACCCATATCTATACCTGTACTACTAAACCCCTTATCCACTATACCTCCACTACTACACTCTACCTAGATGGAGGCATGTGCCCCGCTATGCCCCCCCCCCCCCCCTCATCCGCTTATCCGGAAATGCCCCTGCCTGCATGTGTCCCTGCTACATAGAGGATACATAATACAGCAGTACATAGAGGATACATATATACAGGGGGAGGCATATATACAGTAGTACATAGAGGATACATATATATACAAGAGTACATAGAGAGATATTTTTTAGAGTACATAGAGGAGACATAATAACAGAAGTACATCGAGTGATATAACTATTGTAAAAATACAGTAACCCCGCTTTCCCAGCATCTTACTACTCAGCATGATAGGGTCACCCAGCTCTCCAGCATCTTATACTCATTATGATGGAGGTCCCCCAGCTCTCCAGCATCTTATACTCAGTATGATAGAGGTCACCCAGTGTCCTAGCATCTGTCTATGGGACCGTTTTGTGTCATCACTGAGCTGCCCAATAGAACTTATACAGGAAGTGAGTTCTGACCCTTTCACGGGTAAACATTAGATATTTGGTCACCATGACTGGAAGGACCGAAGATGTTATAGGTATAGGTTAGCCAGAGGGGGGGGTGGTCCTTTAAGATGGGCCGCCACCTGCTACTCATGGCCAGTGCTGTGTACTTGCCCCCAGAGCTAAAATTTGCCAGCCACCCCTGATGTGCAGTGTGTATAGAGATGAGGATGGTGCCAGAGTGAGGAGCCTAATATGTCTGTCTGGCAGATTCTGTTGATTTGTGGGCTTCGGAGACGTTCTCATAATAGCCCAGACAGATGGAGAAGAAGATGAAAGGGAAGAACTCTCCGATCAGAGGAGAAGTCCCCTGTGAGTCACTAAATATATTTGCACTGTAATTTATATGTATACAGACCCTGTGTAGAGCTGGGTGTGTTGACCGTAGTGGTCGGTTGAGGGGGGGGGCAATTAAAGTTTGCTATGGGCCCAGCCTTTCTAGTTACGCCCCTGTCCACTGTTCTTCTATGAATATCCTACACGCCGAGTCATTTTCCTCTTTTTGACATCATTGTTTCCAAGGGATTACAAATTGCTATTAGTAAAATACCACAGATATAGATATCACACTGTTGCGGTGCAGGAACCACATGATTACAGAGTCGGTTCCTCCACCACCATTCAGTTCACACTACCTGTGCGAACCGCAGTGCGATCTGTAAACTCACACAGGAATCTGATCAGCATGGGTGAGAAATCCCATGCAATCAGATTCCACGGCAGGAAAAAAAGAAGTCATGATGACGTCCTGTGTTCCTCTCCAGGGGCTGGCTCCAAGTTTTTTGTGGGCCCTTGGGCAACAGAACCTCAGTGGGCCC